>NW_007740387.1:0-2274 GCF_000696425.1 Galeopterus variegatus | reverse complement strand
ACCGGTCTGTATGTGGGATCCGAACCCTCGGCGGGAGCGCCGCCGCGCTTCCCAAGCGGCGCACTATCCAGTGCGCCACCGGGCTGGCCCCTGTGGTAGAATTCTTCACTGAAGCCATCCAGGCCTGGAGATTTCTTTTTGAGAGTTTTTAAATTATAAGTTTAATTTCTTATGAGGTTGTTAAAATCACTTATTTCATATTGTGTGTTGTAATTTTAACCACTTTAAAGTTTACAACTGAATAGTTTTTACTATACTTACAAGGTTGTGCAACCATTACCACCATCTAATTCCGAAACATTTTATCACCTTAGAAACAAATTCCGCGGCTATTAGCAGCCACCACTCATTCTCTTCTCTCCCTAGTCCTTGCCAATCACTAGTCTACTTTCTGTCTCTATGGATTTATGTGTTCTGGATCATTTCATACCAATGGGATTACACCATATTTTGTCTGGATTTTTCCCTTAGGATAACATTTTTTATGTTTATTCATGTTTTGGCATATTTCAGCACTTTATTCCTTTTTATGGCCAAATAATATTCCATTGTACAAAATACATTTTGCTATCCATTTTTCAGTTGATGGATATGGGCTGCTTTCATTTTTTGGCTTCTACGAATAATAGTTATTTGAATACGTTTCAACATTTGTTGTTGTCTGTATTTTTGATCACAGCGTCCTAATGGTTGTAAAATAGCATCTCATTATGGTTCTGATATGCATTTCCCTTATGACAAATGATGTTAAGTGTCCTTGCACGTGCTTACTGACCATTTGTATATCTTCTTTGGAGAAATAAATAAATCCTTTTCCCATTTGTTAATTGGGTAATTTGTCTTTTTATTATTCATTTGAAACAATACTCTATGTATTCTAGACACTGAAATCTTATCAAACATATAATTTACAAATCACTCTCCCATTTTGGGGGTTTGCCTTTTTACTTTCTTGATAGTGTCAATTAAAACATAAAATATTTTAATTTTGATTAAGTCTAATTTGTCTGTCTTTTTCTTTGATTGTGCTTTAGATATGGTATCTAAGAAACCATTGCCTCATTTAAGGCCACAAAGATTTACACTTGTGTTTTGTTGTAAGGGTTTTATGATTTTAGTTTTTCCATTTAGGTCTTTGATCCATTTTGCATTAATTTTTGTATGTGGTGTGAGATGTGACCTAACTTCATTGCTTTGCATTTGGATATTCAATTGTCTCAGCTTTCTGTCTCTATGGATTTATGTGTTCTGGATCATTTCATACCAATGGGATTACACCATATTCTGTCTGGATTTTTTCCCTTAGGATAACATTTTTTATGTTTATTCATGTTTTGGCATATTTCAGTACTTTATTCCTTTTTATGGCCAAATAATATTCCATTGTACAAAATACATTTTGCTTATCCATTTTCCAGTTGATGGATATGGGCTGCTTTCATTTTTTGGCTTTTACAAATAATAGTTATTTGAAAACTTTGCAACATTTGTTGTTGTCTGTATTTTTGATCACAGCGTCCTAATGGTTGTAAAATAGCATCTCATTATGGTTCTGATATGCATTTCCCTTATGACAAATGATGTTAAGTGTCCTTGCACGTGCTTACTGACCATTTGTATATCTTCTTTGGAGAAATAAATAAATCCTTTGCCCATTTGTTTTTTGTCTTTTTATTATTCATTTGAAAAAATCCTGTATGTATTCTAGACACTGAAATCTTATCAAACATATAATTTACAAATCACTCTCCCATTTTGGGGGTTTGCCTTTTTACTTTCGTGATAGTGTCAATTAAAACATAAAAGTTTTTAATTTTGATTAAGTCTAATTTGTCCGTTTTTTTCTTTGATTGTGCTTTAGATATGATATCTAAGAAACCATTGCCTCGTTTAAGGCCACAAAGATTTACACCTGTGTTTTGTTGTAAGGGTTTTATGATTTTAGTTTTTCCATTTAGGTCTTTGATCAATTTTGCATTAATTTTTGTATGTGGTGTGAGATGTGCCCTAACTTCATTGCTTTGCATTTGGATATTCAATTGTCTCAGTACAACTTGCTAAAAGACTGTTCTTTGCTCACTGAATTATCATGGCATCTTTGTTAAAAATAAATTGCTTAAAAATGCATGCATGCATTTCCGAACTTGTAATTCTAATCTATTGATAAATATGTCTATCCTAGTATCACTATGACACAGTCTTGACACTAAAGCTTTGTAGTAAGTTTAGAAATCGATAAATGTGAGTCTTTCGAATTTGTTCTTTTTCAGGATT
>NW_007740386.1:28618-30445 GCF_000696425.1 Galeopterus variegatus | reverse complement strand
TAGTGGTCTTGCTGGCCTGGGGGCCACCAAGGCCCTCTTCTCCCCTGCAGCCTCCAAGCAAGTTCATCAAAAGGGCACAGCTATGGCTTTTGCCAGCTCTTGCTCCATGTGCCTACAAGGGCAAACCTTCAATTGGCCAGGGCTCGAAAGGGTCAGAGTGATTCTTTGTCTCATCGCAACTTCTCCTGTCTTCATGAACTCCATAGGTCTCTCTTCCTCTTCTCCTGAGCTCTAGTGGCCTCAGTATGGCAGTTGTTGCTTTTTAATAATTGTAAATTGGTTGATTGTGTGAGAGAGTGACACCAAATACTGTCTATTCCATCTTGATTGGAAGATCTTCCCCAGTTTTTTATTATTGTTTTAAGTAACAAGTTTGCATCCTTGCTAAAATTTGAACACTTAATGAGGTGGGTCAAGATTTTTTNTTTTGAACCTCCACCAAATAATCAGTTACTCCCTCATTGTTCTTGGTGTAGAACATTAATATTAATCCGTTCCCAGTTTTTAAAAACTTATTTATTATTATTATTTATTTTTACATTCTAAGATGTTGTGGAGCAGCTGACATGGAGGGGGAGAGGAAAAAGGGGAGGGGGTACGGTGGGAGGACAAGGAAGGGTCTTTCAACCCTTGAAGCCCATGGCACCCCCCTCATTCTGGCAAAGGAGCTCAGGGGGCTTCTCGCAGCAGCTCAGTTGTGGCTGGGCTGAATGTGGACATCAGAGAGACATGGCTGAGGACCTCAGGCCCCCCCTCATCCCAGCTCAGGAGCCCAGGGCACTTCCAGCAGTGACTCGGTTGTCATCACTGGGCTGGAAGTGAATGATTGGGGAGCCTGGCTGAGGTCTTTGGCACTTCCGTCCTGGTGTGTGTCGCTGGGCTGGATGTGGACATTGGGGAATGTGGCTGAGGACCTCAGCCCTGAGGCACTTACAGTGGTGACTCGGTGGTCATCACTGGGCTGGATGCAGACATTGGTGGGATCTAGTTGAAGCCCTCAGCCCCTCCACCATGGCTCAAGATCCTGGGGTGCTTCTGGAAACAGCCTGGTGGTTGCCGCTTGGTTGGATGCAGATATTGAGGGAGCATGGCTGAGGCCCTCGGCCCCTCCCACTCAAGCTCAGGAGCCTGTGGTCTTCTGGCCCTTCTAGATTTTATAGGTGTTATTTGATGGTGTTAGACCTTCACTGGTTTGTATCAAAATTTTGTCTATGATCTGTGGATTTTTGTTGTTGTTGTTCTTTCTTTTAGTTCTGTATTGGATTATTAGCTACCCCCACCGCTTAAACTCTGCACTGGAACTAATTTGTTGTCCTTTGCTTTCTTCTAAAATGGAGGAATTTCCTGTGGGAACCAGCACTTGAGCCCTGGGGTTGAGCTAAATTGCTGCTTTACTGCTGATTCCCTGGGGAAAGCTATTTGTGCAGCTCAGGTTTTAATTGTTGACCTGGTAAGAACTTTCAGGTCTTGTGAGATCCAGTACATCTGGGTTGTGTGAAACTCTGGCCTGAGTCTTTTCAGCAAACTGCACCCCCAGCAGTGCTATATTCCTGACCAGTCCACTGAGTGCTCCTGTAGTGATTGGGGGTCAGATCATCTGTCCATGCTGTGCCTCAGTGTTCCCCCAGTGGGCCAGTCTCCCCACTGCCCACACTCCAAACACTTCCCATGGGACAGGGCCAAGCACTAGTCCCTTGTAATGACTCACTGGCCTCTGAGTGGCTCCTTTTTTTCCATTGTCTGTGGTCCCTTGATCCTATGTGTGACTACAGGAACTCTGTTAGTGGTCTTGCTGGCCTGGGGGCCACCAAGGCCCTCTTCTCCCCT
>NW_007740386.1:25572-27601 GCF_000696425.1 Galeopterus variegatus | reverse complement strand
TAACCCAGTAAACAGTACTGAAATACATATTAAAAATGGTTTTCAGGAGTTTATGAAATTATTATGCCTATTTAAATTGCAATAGAAGAATCAGTCACAATTTTGCATCTAAAAAAATATTTTTGGAAAATGTAGCAAGCTTTTAAATTTGGTACTTGTCTGTCAGTATACATATCTCATTATGTTTGAAGTGGCAAACAGAGACAATATTTAAAGCAGGATGTTGACTCATATTTACAACAGCAAATGTTGACTTAATACCTAGCTTTCCCATTTCCAGTAATGAAAAAGATGGAATGATATATATGGCTCTTATTAGAGAAATATAGATATCAGATAAATCTACTAAAGTATGTCTGTGAATGTTACAACAAACTCTACTTTAAAATTACCAGCACAAATGTGTTCAGTGATGGAATGTTGTTTGAATAAAGAGATCTGAGTTCTCCCTAAATATATTGTCAAATTGCTTCTTGATGTCTTTCTGAGTCTCACTTCCTCACCTGTAAAATGAGAAGATGGACTACAGGAACTTTCAGGCCTTTTAAACATTTGAAATATAACTTGACAAGATAATTTATACAGAAGCTGAATTGCTAAAACACTGTTCTTCAACAAGCCCTCTTTTATATATGCTTTTTATATAATCAGGGAAACTTCCAGACCCTACATGAAACTTGTTCCATTATGTTTTAACCAATACAGGTTCTATGCTGACTATTTAGAAACATTTCTTCCCACAAATAGATTACAGTCTTATTGCTTTTCACTAGCACAATTTGGTTCAGTGAGAACCAAAAGTATATGCCTCCTCTAGTCATCTGAAAAACTGATACTACAGGACAATTAAAACCATAAATAAAACATTTTTTGAGAGGGGCAGTTGGCCTGTATGGGGATCTGAACCATCTACCTTGGCATTATCAAATAACATACTGTACCCCAGAAGTATGTACAAGTAAATGTAAAAATATTTTGAATTAAAAAAAAAAGAGAGAACTTTGCCCAAATCATTGAGACAGTTTCCCAGACTGATAGGTGGCATGAAAATGCCCATACTTTGGTGTATGAGCTCTTAAACAAAATGACACCACCCTCTGTAAAGATGTATATCAACGTATAGTTCAGAAAATCTACATATTGTCATATGTTTTCATGACAAATCAAAAGGAGAAACAATCAGTACACTCTATATCCCAGGTAACTCATCAGGTCAATACTGAACTGTTTGATAATGTAAACAATGGATGGCTGGATTAAGAAGCAGATCAAAGGCTTTCAGAGATGAGTGGCAGATTTGGGGAACTAATGAAACACGGATTCAAGTAATGAAACTAATTGTTGACTAGCCTGAGATACACTAAGACAAGTTTCGTGAGTACATAAAAGTATTGCAAGTCATGAGACTTAAGAATCTGTAACAGACAGCTGAAGGCTAGATCCTCTGCAGTCAGCATGCAGATTGATCATGCATCACTTCCTGAAGAAAGAGGCTGCTGAGTATTTACAGATCATCATTTTAAACCATAGACATAGGAACATTCTCAACATTAACAGCATCATCTTTTATGTTTTTAAATACTAAATCTAGCAGTGATAGTTTTGTATCTACTCGAATGCATTGGTTAACAGTGATTAATTAAGAGGCTGATATTGGCTTCTGCAAGAATGCCTCCTATTTTAAAATAAAAATGCTGCCAACAGAAACCAGACGGAGCCTTGGCAAGACCCTGTATCTGGCTCCTTGCACGGAGCACCCACAGCTCACATCCCCCTCCCTCCAGCTTTTCATTTCCCACAACCCTTTCCCTCAACCCCCTTTACAAACCCCTCAGTAAATGTGAGTCTTTGAGATGGTTTTAGTTGGGCCATTCTCCATCAGGTTTACTGGAAATATGGGTTAGCCTAACGTCTCTCCTCAGGTAATGGGTATTCCTGAATAAAAGATGACTTCATAGTCTACTAACAAACAAACAAAAAAGTTCTGCCAATGCCCATCATGTTACACACTTTGATTTTATTTGTTTGT
>NW_007740386.1:546-24903 GCF_000696425.1 Galeopterus variegatus | reverse complement strand
AACAAACAAAAAAGTTCTGCCAATGCCCATCATGTTACACACTTTGATTTTATTTGTTTGTCGTTGCAAACAGCACACACACTCCAACATGACTTGGAGAAGTTAGCTCAGTTGGTTAGAAACAGGTTAATGAGGACAAGGTCATAGATTTCATACCATACAGCCCAGTTAACTTGGCAGAGAAAAACCTGCTGCACAAGCTCCAGCTGTTATTTCAACAAAGCACATTGTAAATGCATAGTGTGGGTCACAGGGGAAGCTTGCAAAACAGTGGGTGTGATCAAAACAACCCACGCACCCTGTCTTCTGGAAAACAATGCCAAACTTCCATGGTTCAAGTCAATAATTGCATATTTTATTTAAATGACACACTTTTTTTTTCGAATGTTGCCTAGCCCTGAGTAGTGATGCAAAATACAAGTTCAGAAAAATGAGTTTTACAATACTGAATGTGTTTTTTGCACATCATCTACTGTCCTTTTCATATCCATGCTCTGTTCACCTGTAGCAAAGGAATAATTCATGCATCCTAAGCAGCAGTATTCAACTTGCAGCAGGCAGAAATGGTGATTTCCAAGGGTATAATTATGTAAAATGAAGTACATTTTCTGAGCCTCAGATTAAGAGGAGAATTTTCAGGAATGGAATATACCCAGCCACACTAACAACAGGCATTTTGCTACCTAAACATTACAAGTAGGAGACATCCTGTTTTATAAAAGAATCATGACTTAAAAATGGGTCTATGTGGTAGATTGTAATAGGCTTAACAGAGGTGACTCCATTTTGTTAAACTTCTAAATTAAAAAGTGTTTTTTTTCTCTTACTGTTGTAACCTGAACTTCATAGCTTACAACTGGATATTAGAATACAGTGATTCTTGTTCACATGACTGCTAGAACATAATGACTTTTGCTCAAACTGTACACAGAATAATTGTAGAAGAAATTATTAACCCAGGTGGCCATTCTTTACTAACTAGATCTTTTTGAGGTTAACAGGAACTGAACCCATGCAGTCATGAATCAGCTCCCACCTGAGAAGTTCTTTGATGTTTATCTGCAATTTTCCTGCACATCCCTGATGATATCACCATGAATCAACCCCTTACCATTTGTCCGTATAAAACCCTTTGGCAAGTCTGGGAAAGGTGGAGATGGTCTTTGTGACATAAGTCTACTATTTCCCCAGGCTGCCAGCTCCCTGATTAAAGGCTACCTTTCCTCGCACCAACATTTGTCTCTCAATTACTGTCTACTGAGCGGCAAGCAAATGGACCTTTGGGGTTTTGGTAACAAGATGAATAAATCAGCTGCAGAAAACAATTCTGCATGACCATGCTGAATATTAGAAACAACACATACACTTGAGCGTGCACACACACACACACACACTCACACACACACACTCAGAGCTGCAGATCAAAACGTGAGTTCCATTGTCTAAAATAAGTTTATTGTATATATCTCCCATGAGCCCCCTATTTGAATGTCTGATGCTTAATTATCATTAAGAACCACTAGAATAAAATCTTGCTTTAATAAAAGTCAGGTAAACTTGCTCTTGATTTCTAGCTCTGCCACTGAATTTCTGTGTAAACCTGCTTTATATGTGCTTTAGATGAAAGACTGTGGCATCTGCTTCATGCAGGTGAAAATAAAAACAAAGGGTTGGCTCAACATGCCAATCATTATAATAATTCCCATTTGTAATCCTCTGTGTTCCTAAAAGGCTTGTTAACTTCTACTTTGATGAAGGTACTTAATCAATATTTTCACTGAGCTGAGTTCTATTACTCCTAAATTTTGTACCTCTCTCTTTCAGTTAGTCTCATTTGTTTTCTAAAGAACAGGAAAGGTAAGAAGCACATTTAAAAATTCTATCAAAATAAAGTAGAAGAACAGAATCATTAGACTCTTCAGTAACATCCGCAGGGTAATAAGAGTCAAAAAAGACTTTTTCAAAAGAAACATAAAAGGATCTCAGTTAAAAAGCGTGGCATTCTACTAGACCCTATTTGATTGATTAGTACTTTCCCTTCTATCTTTCACATACAATGCTAAGTACCAAGTATAGAGTTTCTCCATGTTTAATATTCTTTTTACTCATCAGTTATTAACAAATCTTGCAAGTTAATTTGTGTCACCTTGCTATTATTTACACAAAATTTTGAAGTCACACAGTTAATCAGAAAAGAATCAGTTTAAAAATCTCCCACAGTTGAGCTCTAATTAGCAGAATTAACATAATACTGTATAAAAATGGTGCTTCTAAGTTTCTAACAATCATACTGACCCTGTATTACCATTTCTAGGGGGTTATTTTTTTTTTCTCTTAAGTTCAGCTTTGTTTTAATATTTCAAATACTGAAATAAGCTCAATACATTTAAAAAATGAAGTAAAAAAATGGGTATTCAAATTTAGGAATTTAAAAGGCCATCTTAATAATCTTTGTAAATACGGTTTTATTGAAGTGTTATGAAGAAAATAAATGCAGTGTGAAAATCAGTGTCTTAAGTTTATTGCAGCTCCACCTTTTGCGGCTGTGTGACATTAGGCAAATTATTTATGTTCTCTGAGTTCAATTTCTTTTTTTTTTTCCTTTTTGTCTTTTTTTACTGACCGGTAACGGGATCGCAACCCTCGGTGTTGCACCCGCACAGCGCTCAGCCAGTGAGCGGGATCCAGTCTCCATATGGGATCCAAACCCTCGGTGGGAGCGCCGCCGCACTCCCAAGCAGTGCACTCTCCAGTGCGCCACTGGGCCGGCCCTCAATTTCTAAATTTGTAAAATGTAGGATAACAATTATATTGAAAATTATAATTGACACACAAAATAATTATACATACTAGGGGCTCAAAATTACTAGTTGTTTTTAGTAATAATTTTATTAAGGCAAATATAGTAATATTTGTGTTTTATGTACAATAGTCCCTCCATATCCATGTTTTCTCTTTACACAGTTACAGTTATCTGCTGTCAACTGCAATCTAAAAATATTAAATGGTAAGTTTTAAATTGCAGGTAATTCTTTGTAGCATGATGAAATCCTGCTCCATTCTTCCCAGGATGTGAATCATCCTTTTTTTCCAGAATATCCACCCTGTAGACACTACCTGCCCTTAGCTGTCTCAGTTATCAAATTGATTGTTGCCTATCACAGTGCTTGTGCTCATTAACCCTCATTTCACTTTGTAGGGGCCAAAGGGAAAAACCTCCTCTTCACCCCTGAAGGTTCACTTAAAAAAAAACCCAAAAAACTGTCAAGATTCCNTGCTAGAACATAATGACTTTTGCTCAAACTGTACACAGAATAATTGTAGAAGAAATTATTAACCCAGGTGGCCATTCTTTACTAACTAGATCTTTTTGAGGTTAACAGGAACTGAACCCATGCAGTCATGAATCAGCTCCCACCTGAGAAGTTCTTTGATGTTTATCTGCAATTTTCCTGCACATCCCTGATGATATCACCATGAATCAACCCCTTACCATTTGTCCGTATAAAACCCTTTGGCAAGTCTGGGAAAGGTGGAGATGGTCTTTGTGACATAAGTCTACTATTTCCCCAGGCTGCCAGCTCCCTGATTAAAGGCTACCTTTCCTCGCACCAACATTTGTCTCTCAATTACTGTCTACTGAGCGGCAAGCAAATGGACCTTTGGGGTTTTGGTAACAAGATGAATAAATCAGCTGCAGAAAACAATTCTGCATGACCATGCTGAATATTAGAAACAACACATACACTTGAGCGTGCACACACACACACACACACTGCTGCAGAAAACAATTCTGCATGACCATGCTGAATATTAGAAACAACACATACACTTGAGCGCGCACACACACACACACACACACACACACACACACACACACACTCACACACACACACTCAGAGCTGCAGATCAAAACGTGAGTTCCATTGTCTAAAATAAGTTTATTGTATATATCTCCCATGAGCCCCCTATTTGAATGTCTGATGCTTAATTATCATTAAGAACCACTAGAATAAAATCTTGCTTTAATAAAAGTCAGGTAAACTTGCTCTTGATTTCTAGCTCTGCCACTGAATTTCTGTGTAAACCTGCTTTATATGTGCTTTAGATGAAAGACTGTGGCATCTGCTTCATGCAGGTGAAAATAAAAACAAAGGGTTGGCTCAACATGCCAATCATTATAATAATTCCCATTTGTAATCCTCTGTGTTCCTAAAAGGCTTGTTAACTTCTACTTTGATGAAGGTACTTAATCAATATTTTCACTGAGCTGAGTTCTATTACTCCTAAATTTTGTACCTCTCTCTTTCAGTTAGTCTCATTTGTTTTCTAAAGAACAGGAAAGGTAAGAAGCACATTTAAAAATTCTATCAAAATAAAGTAGAAGAACGGAATCATTAGACTCTTCAGTAACATCCGCAGGGTAGTAAGAGTCAAAAAAGACTTTTTCAAAAGAAACATAAAAGGATCTCAGTTAAAAAGCGTGGCATTCTACTAGACCCTATTTGATTGATTAGTACTTTCCCTTCTATCTTTCACATACAATGCTAAGTACCAAGTATAGAGTTTCTCCATGTTTAATATTCTTTTTACTCATCAGTTATTAACAAATCTTGCAAGTTAATTTGTGTCACCTTGCTATTATTTACACAAAATTTTGAAGTCACACAGTTAATCAGAAAAGAATCAGTTTAAAAATCTCCCACAGTTGAGCTCTAATTAGCAGAATTAACATAATACTGTATAAAAATGGTGCTTCTAAGTTTCTAACAATCATACTGACCCTGTATTACCATTTCTAGGGGGTTATTTTTTTTTTCTCTTAAGTTCAGCTTTGTTTTAATATTTCAAATACTGAAATAAGCTCAATACATTTAAAAAATGAAGTAAAAAAATGGGTATTCAAATTTAGGAATTTAAAAGGCCATCTTAATAATCTTTGTAAATACGGTTTTATTGAAGTGTTATGAAGAAAATAAATGCAGTGTGAAAATCAGTGTCTTAAGTTTATTGCAGCTCCACCTTTTGCGGCTGTGTGACATTAGGCAAATTATTTATGTTCTCTGAGTTCTTATTGCAGCTCCACCTTTTGCGGCTGTGTGACATTAGGCAAATTATTTATGTTCTCTGAGTACAATTTCTTTTTTTTTTCCCTTTTTGTCTTTTTTTACTGACCGGTAACGGGATCGCAACCCTCGGTGTTGCACCCGCACAGCGCTCAGCCAGTGAGCGGGATCCAGTCTCCATATGGGATCCAAACCCTCGGTGGGAGCGCCGCCGCACTCCCAAGCAGTGCACTCTCCAGTGCGCCACCGGGCCGGCCCTCAATTTCTAAATTTGTAAAATGTAGGATAACAATTATATTGAAAATTATAATTGACACACAAAATAATTATACATACTAGGGGCTCAAAATTACTAGTTGTTTTTAGTAATAATTTTATTAAGGCAAATATAGTAATATTTGTGTTTTATGTACAATAGTCCCTCCATATCCATGTTTTCTCTTTACACAGTTACAGTTATCTGCTGTCAACTGCAATCTAAAAATATTAAATGGTAAGTTTTAAATTGCAGGTAATTCTTTGTAGCATGATGAAATCCTGCTCCATTCTTCCCAGGATGTGAATCATCCTTTTTTTCCAGAATATCCACCCTGTAGACACTACCTGCCCTTAGCTGTCTCAGTTATCAAATTGATTGTTGCCTATCACAGTGCTTGTGCTCATTAACCCTCATTTCACTTTGTAGGGGCCAAAGGGAAAAACCTCCTCTTCACCCCTGAAGGTTCACTTAAAAAAACCCCAAAAAACTGTCAAGATTCAATTAATACAAAGAAAAGGCATAACATATTTTATTTGAATGTGATGGGGAGGGGCAATGCACAGAGGAATCTCAAGAGAGTAATATCCCCGTAATTCACTGGCATACAGAAGCTCATATATCAGTCTTCAAAGGGAGAGATGGTAGAGTAGGAACAGGCCCCAGCTCTGCCAGAGCTCTGCGAGAGGAGGTTTCAAGGTGAAAGAAGGAAGGCAAAAGTTAAAAAGTTAAGCAGAGACAGTCTTGTTATTCAGATGAAAATAACTCAGGTAATGAAGCAGCTGCCTTCAGAAAGAATAGAGAGTAGCCCAAGGAGGGGCCTCAGAGGAAGCCTGGCTGCTCACATATTTTTTTCTGCAGATGTAACTTTCTTTCCCCACACATACACAAACAGCCTTCTATAGATAATCTTGTTTTTTCAGTCTCTTGAATTAGCCATCTTGAAATATGCAATGAAGTATATTTTGGCCTGAAATATTTTTCTTTTCCACAACCTAATAATGGCCCCAAAGCACAAGAGTAGTGATGATTGGCATATTGTTATAATTGTTCTATTTTATTATCAGTTCTTGTTGTTAATCTCTTACGATGCCAAATTTATAAATTAAACTTTATCATAGGTATGTCTGTATAGGTAAAAACATATTATGTATGGGTTTTGTACTATTCACAGTTTCAAGCATCCACTAGGGATCTCGGAACGTATCCCCTTTGGATAAGGAGGACTATTGTATATTTGTTGTAACAATTAGCCATTGCTGTTAGTAACTATGAGTCCAAAATGACCAATCAACAACAACAAAAAGCTTAAATGTACACGTATGGTTAGGGCGAATTGTTGGAATCCTGCCAGCGTAGCCAATTGTATGGTTGGGTTAGGGCCCACAGACCCTTCAAACCCATTGTACAGACTGGGTCACAGACCTCTCACATGCCAGGCTGGGTCACCAGACATCCCACATGCCTGGTTGGGTTACCAGACCCCTCACAAGCAGGTTCATGAGCTAGGTAATTGGGAAAGATCCCAGAAGCCATTGGCAAATGGCACAAGCTCAGTCCTCAGCTTCCTCAGCAGCTACAGCAGCTTACAGCAGCCTCCAGCAGATCCAACAGGAAACAGGCAGCAGGCAACAGCCTCCAGCAGCAGTAGTGGTCTCCCTGTGGCCCCTCTGGGGGCATCCCGGGGGTGGGGGGCACTGTGGATCAGAGCCATTCATCCTTTATACTCAAGTCTGATGACACAGGGCACCTGGGTGTGAGTCAGACTTCCCAGAACACCTGGGTGCACACGCACAATTACATTAGACAATAACCAAGGAACACCTGGGCGCATGTGCATATTTACATCAAATGCTCAGCAAGATTCCGGACATCTGAGGGACCCTGACCATTTATATTTCATTTTCCCTATAGCATATATTTCTTTCATCTACTCTGTTCTCCCTCCTGGAATAAGGCCTTTAAACATGCTATGCCAGGAATATGCTCTCTACCATTCTCATCTTGTTAATGCTTCCTTATTACTCAGATCTTTCATATTACCACACTCTTACAGAAATCTTCTTGACCTAAGTCAAATACCTTGTTGTATTTTTAAAACAAAAATAAGAGCACTTATCACTTATACAGTCTTCTTACTTATAGTTCATAGTGAAGGAAGACTCAGTTTAGGATCATACACACAAGTTCCAAGCTCAGCAACACCAGTCATAGCAAAAAGGAAACTAAAATTCTGTTTATATACCTGCTTACAGCCTCACCCCACTTCCAATATCCCTCCTCTCCCTGGGCTCACAGGAGACTGACAGCCAAACATTTATCTCTTAAGCCAAAAGGTGGAAATTTCTTAACCAAATATAAAAAAGTATATTCTAAAAGTTCTCTGTTAACACAAATGTTGACATTCCAGATTTAAGCATCCAGTTTAAGACCAGATTCACCTTATCCATTCTTTGTCAAATGAGAGGAGACAAGACTTGCCTAAGTGTACAGAATCACAACTCTGCTCTTCTTTGAATTATCTTAAATATAAACAGCACACCAATTCACCTTATCCATTCTTTGTCAAATGAGAGGAGACAAGACTTGCCTAAGTGTACAGAATCGCAACTCTGCTCTTCTTTGAATTATCTTAAATATAAACAGCACTCCGAGAATTACCAAACCTTTGAGGACAGCCTTCTACATGGAAAGAAACAGTAAGAGGAACAAGGAAAAATGATGATTGAGGAAGTAGAGATTATTCAAGAAAAAGAAGAGAAATGAGACTAAACCAAGGCAACCCAAATAAAACTCTCAATTCTAATATTGTTATTAAAGGATTTATGAAGACAGTGTATCTATAACACAAGGATAGGATGCTATGGGGAGAATAAAAACATTTAAAGAGCAGGAAAGAAATTTTTAAACTAAAAGATACTTTCAGTGAAAGAAATGGAAGATAAAAATGAAGAACAAAAGGTTAAACTTTGGAGAGAAAAGCTGAGCTATATCCAGAATCAATACAGAAGACCCAACATCAAATAATACGAGCTGCAGAAGAATTGTAAAAGTGATGGACACTTCAAGGAAATAAAAGACATGGGATTCCCAGTGTTGTAGGACACAACATGTTTTTCCAGTGTTCTAATTGGTATCTTTGCTTCTTTCCTTGCCTCTTACTCTTTTTTCTCAATTCAGGAATGAACCTTTCAAAATGTAATACAGAGCAGTGAACATTTTTGCTCAAAACCCTGAAATGGCCCCTATTACAGTCATAGTAAAAGTCAAAGGCCTCACTTGATCTGCCCTGCATCCCTTCCCCCTCATCCCATTACTCACCTCATCTCACTTTACTTTCAGCTTTGCTTGCTCCAGGCTCAAAAATCCAAGCTCAAAAAACAGCACATTCCTCAGATAGATTTTTCTCCTATAATTGTGCCTTCTGCCTCAAACTCTCTTTCCCTAGATAATCTGCATGCTTAACTTCCTCATTTTCTTCCAGTGCTGCTCAAACAAAACTTACCCTGATCATACTATTAAAAATTAAACCTCAACCCAGCAATATTGGTCTACCTTACCCTGCATTTTGTTTTAATTTATCCATACTTTTTGAAATATTGTCTACTTGACTTACTTATTGTATCTGCTCTGTAGTGACTGTCTCTGTTCAATAGGATATAAGCTCCATGAGGTCGGGCACCTTTGTAGTTTTCATTCATTAGGGTACTCCATGAGCTGCAACAGTGCCTGACGTATAAAAGATGACCTACAACTGTTTAGTGAATGAATACAGAAGTACACAAATAAATGAAGATATTCTCCATTGAGTGGCACACAACTTGAAATACTGGAGTTGTAAGGAAGAAAAATACAATCTTATCATACCACTCACTGTGATGAACAATATTTATACTCTGAATTATATAAGTAATATTTACTGGTTTTTCAACTTATAGAATCAGGCAATAAACAAAATGTGAATGATAAAATTATGGCTGTAAAATAACCTTGCAAAGTACAAATCATAGTACCCTTATAAGATTTGGTAAGGGACGAAGGGATCAGAAAAAGGGAGCAAAGGTAAGACAACTACTATGTCCTTAATACACAAATTGGGAGTACCGATAAATCCTGTTTCATCATAGAAAGCTGATGATTGATTAACAAAATGGTTTGGTTTTTAAAGTCATAGAGATAGTCAGTGAAGAAACTGAAAAACACTGATATAAATTTATAGGGAGTCAAAAGACAATGATTGAATCTGATAAATTATAAAATAGCAAGATAATTATTTAATGAAACTTAGGTAACTAAGAATAGATAAATACAAAAATAGCTAAAAGTGGTTATATCTTGGAATTTAAATTGGGAAAGAGAAGGTGTGAGTGCGAGAGAAGAATTTTTCTTTTTTAAACATGTCCTCACATACTACTAGATTCTTCTTTATTACATGATATTTCTATGATAAAATTTTTTAAAGCATATGAAAAGAAAAAGAAAAATGGCTTGGGCAATGCATATTAATAGTTACTAAGCAGTAAACATTCTTTTTGGTTTGTATATGAAAAAATTATTTGATTGAATTATTTTATTAGTTATGTAGAGGTATTTTTCCAGTGAAATGCAACAAATCATAACTATAAAATACAAAGAAAAATAAAAATAAAGTTAACGTGAGAATGCCTGCTACTAGCCATTCATCCTGAGACCATGGTCAGCATGACAGATTTAAAAACAGTCCAGTGGTTGAAGTCATAGTCTCTTTAAGAGAGCAATGAAAAATGAAAAAATTGGAAAAACTGGAATTTGACATTCATTCATATTTACAAATCATTCATTCATTCATTTATTCATTCATTCAACAAATGTCTATAATACACCTGATATTTTCAGGCACTATGGAACATTTTAGGAGAAAACTAATACAGTCACTTTTTCATTTTTTTTTAATTGAAACATAATTGATTTAAATATGTGTGTGGGGTACAGAGTAGAATATCAATACCTGTGTACAACATGTGATGATCAAACCAGGATAATTAGTATATTCATCATTACAAAATGTGATCATTACTGGCTGTGAGCCCTTGGATTATTCATACATCTTCTCCATGCCTCAGTGTCTTCATATGTAAGATAATAACAGTACATACCTCATAGGATTTACTTGAATGAATTAAGTAAATAATTTAGAACAGGGTCTGAAATGCAATAATACTTAATAAATTATTATTCATAGTTTTCATCTTCTTCACATATGACCTGAATTATCAAATTAGATGGTGTAAGTGAACATGACTTGAAAGTACTCTTACTCTGACTACTAAACATACATGTATTTTTGTTTAAAAAAACATGAAGTTAACAAGTTTATAAAGTGTTAAATGACGATATTAATCTAAAGCATTACAATAGAATATTTAAATGCTATGCAGGGGCTGGCCGGTTAGCTCAGTTTGTTAGAGCACAGTGTTATAAACCAAGGTCAAGGGTTTGGATCTCCTCCCAACCCCTCCACCCCCATACCTGCCAGCCACCAATCAATCAATCAATCAATCAAATATTGAAAATAGAATAAAATAAACCTCAAATAAATATAAATAAATGTTATGTAGTAGGGACTGACTGACACTATGAAGTTCTCAGCACACTTCCTGTCAATTCAGTTACATGAATCTCTGATTTATTCTACTAGAGAATTCTTAGAAAGGGAAAAAAATGGGACCATTTACTGTTGCATTTCTGGGGCTCATGAACATTCCAGGTTACACCATCTCTAGTTCAATTCTTCACAATTTTCACCTGACTATAGCAGCAGCAGCAGCAGTAGTCCAGTGCTCAGTGATGGGAAAATAGCATTCTTATCTAGAAGATTTGAAAAGCTAGCTTCTATTCCTTATCTTCATTTGCATAATCTCAAGCTGAACATTATTTTGACCATTTACCAGTTTTATATCATTTATAAAACTCTAATTTATGCACTGTAAGTATTACAGAGAACTCCTTTAATAGTCACTTACTTTCAATTTCCTGTGGCCTAGACATTATTCACCTTAATGAGAAGGGATCAGATTTAGCCAATAAAAGCTCATGAAAGGAAAACAGATAACACCCGTAAGCAGAACCCTGAACTCTGGGTTAAGCATACAAAATGAATTGTGTACCTGAAAATCAGAAACTGTTGTACTTTCTCTGAACATTTGACTATATTTTTAAATTAAATTTTACTATTTTAAATCACTCTCTTTAGTTAGCTTAGATTCAAATTGACCCTTGCCAAGTGTACAGTGTTTTGTGCATGCATTTTTACGTTTGAATCTCACTCAGTGTTATTTTATAACCAAATTCTTTTTCTTTCTTTGCCTTGTGTTGTTCACTTCTTTTATAATTTTTTTCCATTTATGTCCTACATATCTTTGCAATCCAAATTACATATGTAAGGGTGGCCAGGTAGCTCACTTGGTTAGAGTGCAGTGCTGATAACAAGAAAGTCAAGGGTTTGGATTCCGCAAAAAAACGAAAATCAAAACCAAACAAACAAAATTTATATATGTCAAAGCAAGCAGGGAAGAAAATTGGGTGGATAAATGGAAAGCAAGTACATTTCTGAGGCTTCTGTAAAACAGGAAGGGGTACAGAAAGGACATGAAAGGAACATTCCAGAGGAATAGAATAGTATGTTTACAGACATCATGTCCAAAAAATGACCCTTTCCTCTCACCTCCACCTTTCTTTAGATGGTCCCTTGCCAGCTGTAAAGAATTTAGAATAAACCAAGAACAAAGCAAAAGCTTATCTAAGCAAAACATTAAAATAAATAAACACATATAAAAGATTGAGAAGAAATAGGTCAATATTCCACATAGGAGACAGGGAATAGTGGGAATAGAAGAAATGATGATTTTCACCCTCCCCTTGATAATAAATGTTAGATTCTCAGTAGAAGTTTTTGACTGCTTTATGCTTAAATCTTTTGGATGAGGTATTTGGGGATGAGTTTACATTACACATATTTCACTACCTCTTTATGTTTTTATTGCCAATATTTGAGGGTAGCAACCTATGTCACTTGTCTTATATTCCCATAGTCTAGCATATGGCCTGGCTTATAGTAAGAACTCTAAAAATAATTGTGTGGTAAGGGTTAAGGATGGGTGAAGATGAAGGACGGGCAAGCATGCCTATTGTGCATGTTAATTGATGATTCTTAAAAATTAAAAACAGAGTTTTTCTAAGGAGAAATAGAAATTTACCTGGTGTCAAAACAAAAATGCAACAGAAGATCATATACTTTTCTATATTCTTTGATTTCATACACACCCATACACGCATCCCCCACCTATCCACTCCCACTCTCAACACATACACATTTGTAACTTAGAGGTTTAGTGAAAACTAATTTCAAATAATATAAAGGGATACATTTTATAGAGTCAAAAATAAGTATCTCTTTTATGCCTGCCTGACCCCCAGTCCTCTAGAGGAAACATCTAAAGATGTTTTACAGATCCACAAGCATATAGGTATGTACTTAGCCTCAATGCATATACACAATGATGGTAGCATACTATACAAAGGGTTGTATACATTATTATTTTCAACAGTTAGTGGTGAATAATATTAATCATGCATGTTAAGCTCATATTTTTCAAACAGTTCACAACAAAAATAACTGGATAGTTTAAAATATTCTCAATCACTACACCCTGACATTCAGACTCAAGTCTGTGGTAGGGGCAAAAATTATGTACGTTTAAAGAGCTCCCCAGGTATTTCTGATTAGTTTCAGAACAACTGTTTTAACTAAATCCTTGGTTTCTTTTATTAAAATTATCCACTTCTATGTAGTTGAGTTCATCTAGGAGTTTAGAAAAGAGAATTATTTAGCCTGGTCTATATTACAGAGGGTTATCACAGAGATGCATAGAATTTATGCAGTAGTTACAAATTTTAAAATGATTCAGATTTGAATAATATAAGAAAAACTCTAGATCTTTGTAGAAAATTGCCACTGGACAGACTCACTTTAGAGTATTATGCTCTTCTGGGACAAAATAGTTCAGTAATAAACCTGGTTAAAAGAATAAACACTAGTTCATGTAAACAACACAGATTAATTCTGATCTAACTCACACTTTTGGTCCAAGATTTCAAGTAGCCAAGTGTAATTTGACAAATCTCTTCTATTAGTTTATGAGGTTAGGCTGTTGCCAAGCTCCTCACAGGAATGGTAATTCAATCCGTTCTCTCTCATTTCCCTACTGGACAAATAAATACTGAATTCATATAGTTCATCCTCCTTTTAAACCTAAACTTTAAGCCTAAATATAGCTTTAATAGTAGTGGGAATGAACATTGAGGATTAAATTTTTTCAAGGACCCTCACCAATGCACACTACCAAGAAATACAGAGAAAACAGGATATGATACTTTCTTGTGGCAAAGTGGATTCAAATACAAGAGGCATTAATTCATGGTGACATATCTTGCCCCCTATTTGTTTTCATCCTCCACTTGAAAAAAATGTGAATGCAAATCAGGAAAGAACTTGTTATCATCAACCTTCCTTGTGTTGTTACTGCTGCTAGAAAAGATAGTTTTTTAGTTTTCAGCTGCACTGGGAGAACACCAAAGTCTTGTGTATCAACCATTTGCACATGGCTTTTTTTAAAAAAGTTTATGCAGACAGTAAGGTATGGGGGGGTAAGCGGAGACAAGGGGCCGGACCACAGAACTTCCATGCACCTCTATGTGTTCACCATCCCAGAAGCTCCACACGTTGCTTTTAAAATAATGTCCATGTCTGTAATACAGCTCCACAGGAATACAAGACTAATGTGCAACAAATGTGAAGAGATCATTAGATCGATTTTGTCAGTCCCTAATACAGTCTTATGCCTATATGGAACATAGGCATAAAATATGGTTTAGCAAAATATTGTTTTTGAAATATTTGCTTATTAACTGAGAATTCAAAGCCAATCAATACCTTCCTTTTACTTGAAGGTGTTCCTTCTGATGGTAATTGCCAACTTTCTGTGTAGGAGTAACTGAGCAGCATGCATTCCCGTGGCAAGGAGTCACAGTTGAAGGATGCTTCACACACGGATCATTATCTCTAACCTCTTTCATGTTTTGAAGTCACTGCCTTCGTGGCTGCATCACTGGGACCTCCAGGAGAACCCAGCAACCTGAGTGCCAGACTAGGAGCTTAGGCCGCCTAACTGCCAAAAAAAATTGAGCATTTAAATAACCTATTGTCACTAGGATATACATTTGAGGAGCAGCTTTTTCAGCGCTCTTATCTAAAAATCACGGATAAAACTACCTGTTCAGTCAATTTCAGAGTCGTCTCATGAAGATTAAATTAAGCAACAAATGGGTGAGAGCTTTCAAAACTATAATGCACTTGAGCAAGTGATCAATGTTGCCAGAGGACCTGTGAAGGAGGGTTCCTCGGCATTTTTCCCTCTTAGGTGTCACCTGCATCTAATTACTAAACGTACATTCCTGGAATCAACCTCTCTCTCATTCACTACATCCAATAAGCAATTGCTTTCTTTCCATTTTTTTAATCTAAATTATTCTTGAATCTGCCTTCTCTGGTCTTTCTATATTGCCATCCTGATCCAGATTCTCATAAAATAGCCTTCAACTGGGTTCCCCAACTCCATTTTCTTATCACTCGAATCTATCCTCTAAATATCTGAAATAATATATGGTAAAAATGAATATTTGATTACGGCCATTTCCTGATGCAAACACATTCAAGGATCCTGATCATGTTCACACTTTTCAGCATGGCAAAAAACACCAGTGAGACCCTTCCCTGTTCTCAAACTCCTTTTTCACATTCTTTGCCTTCCATTTAAACTCTGGCAATGCTAAACTGCTTGTTTTTCTCCACCACAACATGCTATTTTGTGTCTCTGAGTCTTTTTTTTTTTTTTTTTTTTTCCTCCATGCTGTCCTGCTTACCTAAAGAGCTCTTTACACATCCCTTACCACTCCTCTCTCCAGACAGCTGAGGCAGCACATCATCTGGAATATTTTTCCTGATGCCGCTCTCTCTCAGCCCTTATCACATTCTCTAGAGCTTTAATAAAACCCTGAGACTACTTGTGTCCATGCACTTTCTACATTTTTAAAGACTGGTTATTATAGGGGGCCAGCCTGGTGGCGCACTGCTGTAGTGCGCCGCTTGGGAAGTGCGGTGGCGCTCCCGCCGAGGGTTCCGATCCCACATACAGACTGGCCGCTCACTGGCTGAGCGAGGGGCGGGAGCAACACCGAGGGTTGCGGTCCCATGGCCGGTCATGAAAAAAGACAAAAAAAGGAAAAAAAAAAAAAAAAAAAGACTGGTTATTATATGTGTCTATCTTTTCTAGATGGGAACTCCTTACAGACAAGGTCTGTGGCACATCATCTTTAAGTCCCTGTGTGTCTCAACAAATGCTTATCAAGTGGGAGTAAAGAAAGTGGGGAAAGGGCTGATATGAAGATCATTATATAAATGTAAAGAGAAAGAGATGGCATTGAGATGGTAGCAGCAAGTCAATTGTTTTTAAAAGGAGCTTAAAAATATAAAAGAGGCAAAAATAAAGGGAAAGAATCATCGATGAGATATCGATAAAGAGGTTCCTATGGAAGAGGCAAATGCTGAAAGGAGAAATAGAAGAAGCATAGAAATATAAAGAGAATGGGTGGGTTGGAGAGCAGGACTATTAGAAGATAAGAAAAACTGACGCGAAAAGGAAAAGATAAAATTTACAAATAAAATCTAATTACTTACAGGCCAGAAAGGGAGAAGAAATGAAACCAGAAGGTGTCTTGACAACTGATCTCCATGGAAAGCAGCAAAAATAAAGTAGTTATCAGGGTAATAGAAAAAAAGAAAAAAGAGGGATACCCAAATACCAGAATAATTACAGAAAGATAAATGATTTCATGACTGTGAAGGTTAATTCTAGGTGTCAACTTAGTTAGATGAAGGAATGCTGAGAAACCTGGTAAAGCTATCTTTTTAGGTGTGTCCGTGTGGGTGTTTCCAGCAGAGATTAGTATGAGAGCCTGAGCGGACTGGATGGGAAAGACCCACCCTCAATGTAGGGGGGAACCATCCAGTCCACTGGGGGTCCGGAGAGAACAGATAGAAGAAAAAGGTGAATCTCTCTCTCTATCCACTGGAGCTGGGATACACTCTTCTCTCCTGTCTGTGGACATCAGAGCTTGAGACTCTTCAGCTTTTGGGTTCCAGGACTTACACCAAGGACACCATCAGATTCCCTGGTTTTGAGGCCTCTGGATTTGGACTGAGCCATGTTACCAGCATCAAGTTTATAGACGGCCTGTTGTGGGACTTTTCTTCACAGTCATGTGAGCTAATTCCCCTTATAAATCCCTCTCATATAATTATAACATATTCTATTGATTATGTCTCTCTGGAGAACCCTGACTAATACAATGACAATACTAAGAAAAGAATATATAGGGGGGAAATGAAAAACAAAGAGTAAGAAAATATGATTTGGAAATATATTAGAACCTCATTTTTTCAATATTGAACCATTTGTCTATTTTTTAGAATATGGAATTTGCTAAAAACATTAATTTAAAAGCATTTCTTTTTATTAGAAATAATGAACACATACTGAACCCAGAGCCAGAAATTCTACTGGCAATGCAATCATTAAAAGAGTACTATAGAGCTATTCATGTCTGTTTTTAGGATAATTTTTTCTGTAAAGCTATATTAAATGAATTTTGCTCTTATCAAATTGCACTTGAGTATCTGCCCTTGGTTATAACAAATGAACCAGATTTGAAATATATAATGCCCTTTTCTATTGATGCACTGTAAAACACTACTAGTCCCCACTGGCATCTTAGAGTTGCTTCATTATATAAGGAGAAATCGGAAGAAAAGCACCACAGGCAGATGTCCTGAATGCTGTCAGAGCAGGTGACATTATGTGATGTGACTCACCTTGACATCTCTCGGTATTCCATTACAAATCTGAGAGACTGTGTTTTCACTTGTGGGTTGCAATTGCCTCGGGTACCCAGATACTATCCATGTTCTTCCGCAGAGGTCAGACACTGCTCATTGTTAAACACCAGTCAAACACGTGGTGGCCAGCTGGCAATTTGACACTCCTGCTGTACTAGAATCTGCTCTTTCTAATCTAATATTTTGTAGGAGGCATACCTCGAGGGATATCAACAGGTTAGTAAGGATGTACCTAAAAATGTAATAGGACTATAGTTTTCAAAAAATAGTTGGATTTCATTGTTTCATACTTGCATTCTTTATCCAGAAAAATCAAAAGCAAACCAAACCAAAGTTTACCCTTACTTGAAACAAAACCCTTTAATATTTGTTATTTTCAAATTTATTAGAAATGCCTACCNGGAGCGCTGCCGCGCTTCCCAAGCGGCGCACTGTAGCAGTGCACCACCGGGCTGGCCCTCCAGGCACTTTTTTATATGTATTATTTATATTCTCATCACAGCAAACCTATCAGATGGGTTTTCTTTCCTCATTTTAATGATGAAAACATTGAAGAGAGTAAGTGATGTGTCCACACCACAAAAAGCGTCTATTGACAGTCAGGATTCCGTGATGTGCGTTGAATTCCATGAAAGCCACCGATTACTGTGAAACACTAGACAAACAAATAGGAGCACTCTGGCATTTTCCACTGTGCATGGTACTTTCACCTATGACTGGCAAAAATTGATGAGAGAAATAATCTGCTGGGGGAAGAAAAAGAAATAACAACTACAAATATTACATACTTAGAGTCTTGGTGACATTGCTAATCTTAATTAGAGCAGATTTTAAAGAGCTTCCTGTTTACTCTGAATCTAAAGAAACAACTCAAAAACCAAACTATTCCATATTGAGAAGAGATGATCATTGCTTCCAATATACGAGGTTCCTTCAAAAAGTTTCTGGAAAAATGGAATTAAAAAATAATACGAATCTTACCAACTTTTTAAGTACCCTCATACATTCAAGCCACGGTGCTAGGTTTTACTTAGACCTTAAATTGTTACCTAGACCTTAAATTGTTGTGGCTTTTTTTGCTTTCTGCTCAAATAATATAAATCGAAAACTTGCTGTGATATTACATTACCTCCTCTTACATTGCCTTCAAAAAAGCAGAACATAGGGTGAAAGATACTAAACAAAAATATTACTAATTTTTATAACATCAAAATATTCTGTACAGAAGTTCATTTATTTATTTACTTTTATTTTGGTGTCTCTAGTGACATCCTTACTGAAACTTCCTTTTAACAATAGAAAGTGCTCTAGTTGTAGCTTAAAAATAAAAGGAAAAAGAAAGTGTTTGTTGATTCAACTCTGTTGTTATTGTGTATTGAGAGTATTGTGCTACAGTTTCAAAGTTAAATTTCCATTTTTTTGTGTGGTTATTGTTGTTACATTAAAGAATTACTGAAAATACAGTATATATTTTTCTAGGCTACTAAGCTTTAATCTGAAAACAAAATAAACAAACAAACAAAACAAAACTGAAGGAAGTGCAGGTGTGTTTTGCATAGAGTCATGATAACAGGTTGGTTCTGTGATGAATTCCATGGAACATCTATAAAATATTCCCATTTCCAGGGCTACAATGATGGTATTTTATCTTTTATCAAGTTTATCTAAGAGAAATGTATAACATACAAGAAACTTCTGATAATTTATGAAAGAAAAGAGGACTAAATGAGTACTTGATATTATAACATCTTACATTTTAAAGTGTATTTTAATATCCAGACTGTAGATTTCTTTTCTACTCTTTTTACACTGCCTACCTTGATAAGCTCATTGACTCTCACATCTTCAACAATTATCTCTCTGTGAATAATTCTCAAATTGGGTCTATACCTAAAATTCTCTTGAATTCTTTAGTTCCTCTTTCCAGTAGGAAATTAGGTATTTTCACTTGCATACTTTACCTGAAATCCCAAACATCTGTATTTGAAACCCTCATTATCCTTAAAATCATCTTTTTGAGTTAATTCACATTCCAGAAAAAAAAAAAATGAACACTAATATTTCTCCCCATTGTCCACGCACAGCACACTAGGATCATCTTAAAACACTTGACATCCCCAGGTTTTTATATACTATAACGTTTTGATTCCAAACCCTTCCTGATGAGAGCACATCTATGCCATTAGCTGTTGACTATCAACTTTCTCATGTCCCCACCATGCTATCTCCTGCTTCTATTCCTTCTCTCCATGCCCTACATTCCACATTTCTTACCTGGGGCATACTTCTTTCACTCTCCCACCTGAGAACTGAACTGCTGCTATCTCTCAGCAGGAGCTCAGAGAGTTCCTCCTCTGTGAAGTCTTCATTAATCCCCAAGGCATAGGTGCTCACTTCTTTTGGGGGGCGTTCTGTATCTTGTATTGGTTTATCCCCTAATTTCTACAAGTTCCTGAGGGTAGAAATTGAGTCCAAATTGACATGAAGCACAGAATCCAGTGAGTGTGTAGTCATGCTCACTGAATGCTTTTAAATGCATACATGAATGAATGAGTACATAAATGAACAAATAATTCAATAAATCTTTGGCTCCTTTATTCATTTTTCTTTTCACTACATTTTGTTTTTCCTTCAGACTATTTACTTGCAAAATAATTCCCCAGATGGTTTTAGTATCTGCTTAAACTAAAAAGTCACAACTTCATTGAAATATCTTATGTAAAATAATTGTTTACTTTTCAAGTTCACAATATGTTGGTGAACTTTAAAAACATTTTGTAGAGCCAGCCCATGGCTCACTTGGTAGAGTGCGGTGATGATAACACCAAGGCCACGGGTTCGGATCCCTATATAGGGATGGCTGGTTTGCTCACTGGCTGAGCGTGGTGCTGACAACACCAAGTCAAGGGTTAAGATCCCCTTACCGGTCATCTTTAAAAAAAAAAAGAAAAGAAAAACATTTTGTAGGTCTCAAATAGTTAAAGTAAATTATCCTGAGGACAGTTTTGAATAAATTCCCTACATATGAGGATAAATTGTGATAAGCAAAATAAAAAAAAGACTTCTAATCTTCAAAAGATGAAAGAATATGTTTAGTGTGCACATTCTGACAAATCATTCACTTCCATTTTTATTTCTATTTTTTCTGCAGACAGAAAAAAATCAATTCCATCAGATCAGAAGTATTATCAGTTTCATCAGATCAGAAGTATTATAAAACCTCATCCTAAAGTTTTAGCTTTTCCCTGTGGGACATAAGGAAACATTCTCTGTAGATAACGATGAAATGTTAAAGTTTCAGAGTATTTTCCTAAGGAAAACCCAGAGTGAAGTTCATCCTTCTAAAAAACATTTAATTGCTAAGAACATCAAATTTAAAACTTGGGATATTTTGACCTCCACAATAATGGAATTGTGATGGTCCTTTCTTTTATTTTTATTTATTTTTGTTGTTGTTGTTAGTGATAGACAAAAAATATTTGAAGCCATTAAAAAGTCCATGAATTAGTATCTGTGATGCCAATGCTATACCGACAGTAAAAATAGAGTATAACGAAGTAAATATAATCATTTGAAAGCTCAGAATGAGCTTCTATATAGAAAGTAAAGTCACCAAACAGCCACTCTGTCATTATGTAAACAATGGAAAGAATTTCCACATTTTAAGTGCCATGATAATTACAATGACAATGATAACATTTATAGAGTTGCACCCAATTGATTAGTGCTATTGTTGACAAGACCAAGCCAAAAGGACCTGGCTAACAAGTTTCTAACAGCCAAGGTTTGGGCACTAAGATCAATTCCTACCTACAATCGGGGAATATGGTTACAAAATGTAAAAGTCAAAGGTTGGCTTTGAGATGAGTACTTAGTCCAAGTGAAGGATGGGGAAGGCAGGGGCAAATCTCTCTCTCTCTCTCTCTCTCTCTCTCTCTCTCTCTCTCTGTGTGTGTGTGTTTGTGTGTGACATTCAAATCAAAAGTGGCTGAAAAAACTACATAACAGAATAGCAAGAAATTACTGCCTCTCTGAGTCTCCCTCTCTATATAAAATCTCCTGTACAAACACACACCTGGAGATTAGGGAAAAATGGGTGAAATCCACAATCTAAAAGCCCAACAAAGGACAGAAGAAAGCAGAAGTTAGAGTGAGGGAGCGTTGAGATTCTGTGTCATATGGACATGAGAGACAGAGATGATTTTTGTGTGAGATTGGTTAAAACATGGGTGAAGTGGTCTAGCTGAATAAGAAAATAAATGAAGAATGAAGTAGCTAAATAAATTGCAGGGAAAATGGAAGGATCTGAGAGGAGACATAATGAGGTTGAGTATAAGGCATTAAAAACTTTCCAAGTGAGACTTAGACATAGGAGTGAAAGTTTAAGAATTCAGATATGAAAAAAATATCTTAGGTGTAGAATATATTCATCAAAGTACTGTAAAATAGCAAATAAAACCCAACTACACTAATAAAGGATTCTTGAAACACAAGAAGAAGAAGGCTGATAAAATTATTTATATTCACAGAGGCCCACAGATATTCAGTTAGGAATATCTCACTGGGTTTTGCTGTTGTTGTTGTTGTTGCTGTTTTTTAAACCAGTTACTTGAAAAGTCACTGGACCATTGGTTTCCTATGGTCTTTGATGAATACAGATTATCACAGATTGTCTTTTTTTTTTCTATACAGATATTTTGTTCATAAAATTAATTCAACATTGTTTCCACAATTATCTGTCCCTCACCATGCCAAAGGATGATCAGATCAGTTAAATCTGAGAAAATGAATATACAAATGAACGGTGGCCAGAATATATATGACAGTGGAAATTTAGCCCACATCTTCTGCAGCAAGCAGTCCCAAAAGCTAAGCCACAGCCTCTGCAGCAATTGACTCAGAATGAACAGCACTTGGTCCTGACAGCCAGCTTTTCTATATTTTTCCCAGCCTCTAGTCCAGTAACAACCAGAGAAAGCCAAATATGCCCCCAAATCAATCACATGAGATGCTCTGCTCCTAGTTAACCTGCCTACAGCTTCCCTAAGTCAGCAAATCTCCAATAACCTGAAGTCTTTGTTTTAAAAAGCTTACCCACCCCCCTGCATAACCACCTGCCTTTGATACTCTGCCAACACCAAGTGATGGGGGCTGACTCCTTTGCTATAGCAAGGTCTGAATAAATAATCTCTGGATGGTCTTGCTTATTCTTACATTTCTAATTGTTTCATTTCTTGTGCTCTAAGACAATGGGTGCTTGAATTCTCTCCACCTGAAATCTCTGCCTATTCATACAATACAGAACTGTTTTGCCACTTAGAAATTCCCATAGCCATTTCACCAAATTCTGTGATAAATTCACTCCAGAGATAAGAAATTGAAATACCAGATTTTAGGTAACAGTGTTTGTGCTCTCCTCCCACTTAATTTTAATAAACAATTACTAAGATGTTATTTAAACTAAATTTTTGCTCATTGCTTATCATGTCCAAATATATGTATATTTTTATTGCGTAAAAATAATTGGCACATAAATCATTCTCCTTTACGTTAAAGCATTTCTCTTTGGCATTACTAAATAATGTTTCCAGTGATTCAAGACTCCAAAAGGTAAAATAAACTGATTTTTTTACAGGGAGAATATTCATGGAAAAGGCAATGATAATATCTTATAATTACTCTAACATTCTGTTCAACAAGGAAAAAAAAAGTAAGCCCTTATTTTAGAGCACAGCAAAAAAAACAATTCTTTCTCCCAGATATAATATGTATTTCAAATATAAAATGAATGTTTTCTTAAAGTTATAAGTTGAAAAGCCATACATGTTTTTTCAAAATTTTAAATGATCCACATATCTTCTACTTTATATTTTTAGTTATTTGTTAGATATTTAAAAAAATACATGTATATGATATATATGATACATATGAGAAAGAGAATTCAGTAGCCTTGTAAAGCAAAAAATAGATTAATCTGCCTTTATAGTTTAAATCATAAAATACAGATTATTTCAAAATGAAAAAAAAAAATTACCAATATTTCTTATTCCCCTTTCTGTGTAGGCTACAATACTTAAATTGCTATTGTTATAACACATTGTATTAGAATATAAACATTTCACCTCAAAAAGTAAAACGAGCCATGTGCAAAAAGATTTCTTATTTCATAAACAAGAAGATGGGAGGCATAAAACACATAGATTTTACACATTCTAACTATGCGGAAAGATTTAACGCTGAAATCCTGGCTGAACAGAGGCCAGGTGAGCTTCCACCCCTCTCTCTGCTCATTCTCTATTCCAGCTCTCAGGCTGCATGTTGGAATAGGCAAGCGGGGCAGAATCGTTTAGTAAATACAAACCTGTTTGCAGTGGAAGATACGCACAAGTGAGGAGCAAATGCCACCCACCTCCCAATTTAGTTCTTCATCCACCGTCACTGTGTAGCTGCCGCACCCAAGGACACCTTTTCTACAATGAATGTAACGTTACTTCCATGTGAGTATTTATGAACACTCTTTCCCTTCAGTCTGACAGCCTTCAAAGCATCTCCTCCACCACCCAGTCAGATCTTAGGCTCTCTGGGACATAAGAAAGCTGAGAGCTCAGTGCCTCACAGCAAACCCCTCTTGATCTACACAACCTCCACATTTTAAAAGTTAACTTTTGAGTGCAACAGTCTATGCTTAAAATGTATAGAGTGATAAAACACTTGGCTCATTTGCAGACAGGCAGACTTAGCTAGCTGACTTACCAAGATTCTGAGAACATGTTTAGGAATATTATAAAAATATAAAACCAGAAGAATTTCTGATTGTGATATTAAATACACAGGATAAGCCAGCTTCAGCCCTTTTGGAAAATGTCACATATAACATTTCTCTTGGATAACTAATGAAAACCAAACAAAAGTTGTATTCTTCCCATGCTTACTATACATGTGACTAGGCTTACATTATAATACTGATTGATACTTTTAAGTCATGATATTTCAGAAACATTTGAATAACCTTGTCATTGTCCCATTTAGCCCAGGAAGATTGG
>NW_007740386.1:0-274 GCF_000696425.1 Galeopterus variegatus | reverse complement strand
ATGATATTTCAGAAACATTTGAATAACCTTGTCATTGTCCCATTTAGCCCAGGAAGATTGGCCCATTAACGGAAAAGTGATGTCTATTAACAAATGTGTTATTCAAATTTTTTTCAAGTTATATTTCAATACATGTATATAATGTGTTATGATCAAACCAGAATAATTAGCATATTCATCATTGCAAAACTTAATCATTTCTTGTGATGTTCTTTTTCTTATTAATAAATACCAGTCTTCAGAATTTCAGAGGGAAGTATCAGGAAGGAATTAG
>NW_007740385.1:0-30447 GCF_000696425.1 Galeopterus variegatus | reverse complement strand
ATGGGTCATAATAATCATATACATTGTATATTGACAAAATAAAAATTTAACGAAAAAAAATTGTATCACAATATTATTTGTAATAATGAAAAATTGGAAATGACTTCATGTCCAATAATAGAAGATTGGTTTAAATAATCATACATACTTGCAATACACTATTTTGCAACCATTAAAAATCACATTCATAAAGAATAACTTAGGACATGAGAAAATGATCATGATATATTATTAAGTTAAAAAATCAGGTACAAAAATAGTATGTACAGTGTGATTCTGATTTTTTCAAACACACACACACACACACACACACACACACACACGCACACAGAAATGTTTATGACATAGGAAAGATATTTCCCAAATGTTAGCAACCATGTTTTCTGGGGGGTGAATTTGCAGGTAATTTGTATTCTCTTCTTCATACTTTTCTATATACTCCATATTTCCTGTGAAAAAATATTAATTTAATAATAAAAAATATTAAATACTGTAAGAAAAAGAAATAAATCCCCACTAGCCCTATCCTAAGATGAATGCCAATTTCCTTAGACATACCACTGGGCTTAGAATCAGCTTTATCAAACAAAAGCTGGGTTCAAGTGGGGGACTGTTTGGGAGACAGCCTAATCTTGGGTATAAGAGTGGGTCATCCCAATTGGAGGGCCATGTTTCAGTCCCATGGGATCCACGTGAGAATGGGGGGAGGGAAGGGGTGAGGTGTTGGCCCCTCGATATCACCTGGAACTCTTCCTACATGTTTTTGGCTAAAACCACTACCACCTTCATTTCTAGCAGAAACTTCTGCCAGCTCCTCCAAATCCATCAAACTTTCAAAGCCCACCACATCCAGGCAGTCCTCCTTAATATCACCTCCTCAGCTTACTTAGGGCATACTGTGGACACCTCCCCTCCAGCCCCCACTTATTTCCTATACTGTAAAAAATGTTTTAAAATTATAAATAACAGCTACCATTTATTCAGCACTTTATTTGTACTACACACTCAACCTTCACTTCAACCCTATGATGAAGCCTCCATAAAGTGTACAGTTCAACAAACTGAGGCAACAGAGGGACCCAGTTACTCACTCAGGATGTCAGGGACAGTAATGGCAGCACCAAAAAACCCAAACTCACTTGGGTGATTTCCAAGACCATAACCTCAACTAGTATGAAATGCTGACTCTTTCATGATATGTGTTTCAGAATCAGAGACTTCTGAACAGACCCTGCCACACACCCATTTCTATTTCTTGGCAAACACTCAGCCCTCATGGCACGCAGTATTTCTGGGACTGTCATTCAAGATGTCCCACTTGTCCTGATCACATGACGTAGCCTGAGCCAATCAGACTCATTCCTAGGACTTTGAGTCTCAAATGGGTGATGCAAGGACAGAAAGGGCAAAATCTCTTGATCCAATTGGTCATTTATTTCTGATTAACTGGACTCTATCCTCAGGGCTGAACCTGTTGGCCTCACATGCTTCAAAAAACTCCTAGGTGGGAGGGAGGTTTCGGTAATGGGCCATGATAATCACCCACATTGTATATCGGCAAAATAAAATTAAGAAAAAAGAAAAAAAAAAAAAACTCCTAGTTTTGTTTTGATTAGCCAATTTAGCTTGCAACTAAAAAAAACCTACCTGAAAGCACTAGTACCTGGAATATATAAAGAACTCTCAAAATTCAACAGTAAGACACAAAAATTCTTAACAAGATACCAGCAAACCAAATTCAGCAACATGTGACCAAGTAGCATTTATCCCAGAAATCCAAGATTGTCTTAACACACAAAAATCAATCAATGTAATATACCATATTAATAGAATAAAAGACAAAAATCACACGGTCATCTCAATAGATACAGAGAAAGCATTTGGCAAAATCTTTTATGATAAAAAATAAACACTTAAGAAATTAGAAATACAGGGAATTTCCTCAACCCAATAATGGTCATGCACTAAAAAACAACAAAAACAAAAAAACAAAAAAAAAAAGCTAACATCATACTTAGTGGTTAAAGACTGTATGCATTCCTCCTAAAATAAGGTAAAGAAATCGTAAGGAGTCCACTAAAAAACTATTAGAACTAATTAACAAGTTCAACAATCTTGCAAGATACAAGATACACTTCAAAAATCAATTGTAATTTTATATACTTGCAATAAACAATTCAAAAATGAACTTAAAAGAATTCCATTTACAATAGCACCAAAAAGAATAAAATACTTATAAATAAATTTTATAAAGAAGCATAAGACTCATACACTGAAAACTACAAAAATCACTGAAATAAATTAAATAAGACCTAAATAAATAGAAAGATGTCTGATGTTCATGTATTGTGAGACTTGTTGAGATGACAATACTCATATTGATCTATAGAATCAATGTAATTCCTATCAAAATTTCAGTTGCCTTTTTTGCAAAAATTGGCAAGCTGATCCTAAAAATATGGAAATGCAAGAATAGATTTAAAAAAAAAAACCAATAGAACAGACAAAACAATCCTGAAAAAAAAACAAAATTGGAGGACTCACACTTCCCAATTTCAGCTACAGTAATCAGGACTTTGTGGTTCTGGCATAGAGACAGAAATATAGATCAATGAAATAGAATTCAAATTCCAGAAATAAAAACTTACATTATGGTCAATACATTTTCAAGAAGGGTGCCAAGACAATTCAATGGGTAAAGAATAGTCTTTTCCAAAAATGGTGCTGGTACAACTGAATATCCACATGCAAAAGAATGAAGTTGGGCCCCTACCTCACACTATATAAAAATTAACTCAAAATCGATGAGAGACCTAAATGTAAAAGCTAAATCCATGAAAGTCTCAGAAGAAAACATGAGGAGTAAATCTTCATGTCCTTGGATTAGGCAATGGTTTCTCAAGTATGACACAGAAAGTACAAACAACAAAAGAAAGTAAATAAATAAATTGGATTTCATCAAAATTAAAAATTTTTGTGCAAAGGACACTATCAAGTGAAAAGACAATCCACAGGATGGAAGAAAATATTTGCAAATCATATCTGACAAGGGACTTGTATCTAGAATGTATAAAGAAGTCATATAACTCGACCAAGAATTTTTTTAAAAAGCCAAATAACCCAATTTAAAAATGGACAAAGAATTTGAATAGACATTTTACCCAATATATAAAAATTTCCAAGGCCGGCCCCGTGGCTCACTCGGGAGAGTGCGGCGCTGGTAGTGCTGAGGCCGCGGGTTTGGATCCTATATAGGGATGGCCAGCGCGCTCACTGGCTTAGTGTGGTGTGGACCAAACCGTGCCGAGGGTTGCAATCTCCTTACCGATCAAAAAAAAAGAAAAAAATTGCGGATAAGCAAATAGATTCTCAACATTATTAGTCACTAAGGAAATAGAAAGAAAAACTACAGTGAAATACCACTTCATACCCACTAGTATACATATGATCAAAACCATGGACAATAACATATGTTAGCAAGGCTATGGAGAAACTGGGATCCTCATATATTGCTAATGGGAATATAAAATGGTGCAGCCATGCTGGAAAACAGTTTGACAGTTCCTCAAAACACAGAATTACCATAAGACCCAGTAATTCCTTTCCTAGGTATATACACAAGACAGTTGAAAATACAAAAATGTGAACATAAATTTTCATAGCAGCATTATTCATAATACCCAAAAATTGGAAACACAATTGTTCATCCACTGATGAATGGATAAACAAAATGTGGTATAGCCACATAATAGAATATTATTTGCCCACAAAAAGGGATGAAGTTCTGAAACATGCTACAACATGGATGAGACTTGAAAACATTGTGCTAAGTGAAAAAAAATACACAAAAGGTCATATATGGTATGATTCTGTTTATGTAAAACGTCCAGAACAGGCTAATCCACAGAGACAGAAAATAGATTAGAAGTTGCTGGGGAAAGAAGGAAATGGGAAGTGACTGCTAATGGGTATGAGGTTTCATTCTGGAGTGATGAAATGTTCTGAAATTAGACAGTGGTGGTAGATGCAAAACTTTGTGAATATACTAAAAACCACTCAGTTGTACACTTTAAAAGGATGAACTTTATGGTATGTAAATTATATCTCAATAAAACTGTTATTTAAAAAAAAAGAAACAGCTCAAAAATAAAAAACCTCAACAGTAAAAATATAAACGACCCAATTAGAAAATGGGCAAAAGACATAGAGATATTCTGCCAAAGAGGATATACAGGTGACAAATAAGCCCATGAAAATAATGTTGGAGGTAGGGTCCAGGGGGCCCGAGAGTCGGCCTCAACCCACCCAGTCATCTTATCAGGAGGTTCTTGACTCTGCCACAAGAAAGATTCAAGGGCAGGGTCACAGTAGAAAGTGAGAACAAGTTTAATGTAACAGATAAGAAATACAGGTTCTGCAGAGAGAGTGCAGCATGCTCCAGACACTGAGCAGGGCCCACACCAAGTTTAGCACAAAAGTAAGTTCAGTACAGACATCAAGTTTGATACAAAAGCAAGAAAAACACACTTAAAGTTCAGTACAAAGTGCAGGCTGGTTCAAGAGAGTGAGCAGCCACCTCTTGACAGTAAGTTCTATACAAACTAAAGTACACACACCTCAGCCAGATAAGAGCAGACCACCTGCAGGAAAGTGAGCAACAACCCCGCCTTCAGTTGGGATTCTGTTTTCATAGTTTCTCTCTCTAATGAATATTCAATTAAGGGGTGGCTCCCAGTTATGTAACATTTAGTCATGCACATGCCCAGTCAGTTTCTTCCTGAAGAATGTTCATTGGTCAGACCCTATCACATGCACCAGGCATAGTCAAGAATGTTCTGTGCTCTCTATTGAGCATGCCCAGCCACTAGATTTGCATAAGCCAGGCCCTTGTGGTCTCATTTTCCCATGCTGGTGCTAAAAATAGGTCTAACTGGCAACACTAACTGTCCTCCAGGGGAGAGCTCAGAGGAGGGGGCCTGAAACCTCAGGGAGTAGCTGGAAACCCAGAGAGGCATGTCCTAAAACTTGAGTGCAAGGAAACTGAGCACCTCCTCATTGGGCTGGGTCACAGACCCCTCTGCCCTGTCCTATGCAGGTCCTGAGCCAGGTCATTGAAAGAAAAACCAAGTAGCCTCTGGCAAAGTGGACATGCTTTATTCCAATGCGAGTTCTGCCAGGCAGCAGTTCAGAGCTGCTGTATTCCATACCGAAAGTACACAATAGCAGCAACAAGCCAAGGGGGACATGGGCACATATGCACACTGACACTGCTCTTGTGTAACTTGTTTACAGCGGATGTGCTGAATCATACCCAGCCCGATATGAGGGGAGAGGGCCTGGCTAAACTACAGTTTCCTCACACTCCTGTATCAAAACGATGCTTGATATCATTAAGCCATTTGGAAAATGCAAATTTAAACCATTGTGAGATATCACTGTACATCTACAAGATGACTGAAATAACAAAGACGTGAGAAATGTTTGAGATGATAGATAATGGCTAAATACCCTGGTAACATCATTGCACACTGTATAAGTGTACTGAAATATCATATCATATTCCATAAATATGTACAATTATCATGGATCAATTAAGAAAAAAGTAAATTAGAGAGAAAAAAAGTTGCAGACAGAAGTACATTAGAGGTTACCAGAAATGGGAGGAGGGAGGGGAGGAATATGGGAAGGTATTGCTTAGTGGGCACAGTGTCTATATTTAGGATGATGAAAAAGTTTTGGAAATAGAGGTGACAGTCACACAGCATAGTGAATGTAATAAATTCCATGCAATTGTATGTTTAAAAATGCTTAAAATGGCAATCATTAAGTAATATATGTTTTACCACAATTTAAAAAATGGAAAATAAGAAAAGAATGACTAAAATAAAGAATAGTGGCAACTCCAAATGCTGGCAAGGAAGCAGAGACATTGGACCACTCATACATTGCTGGTGGGGAGGTCAGATGTCACACTCACTCTGGAAAATAGTTTGGCAGCATGTTATAAAAACTAAATATACAACTACCATAGAGCCCAAAAATAGCACTCTTTGGTATTTATTCCAGAGAAATGAAAATTTATGTTCACACATAAGTGAAAACGTATGAAAACCTGTGTATGAATGTGCATAGCTTTATTAGTAATAGCCAAAAACTGGAAACAACTCAGTTGTTCAATGGATGAATGGTTCAACAAACACTGGTACATCCACACCATGGAATAGTACTTAGCAATAAAAAGGAATGAATTATTGATACACACAACCTCGGTGAATCTCCAGGGAATTATGCTGAGTAAACAAAGTAAATCCCAAAAGGTTACAACTGTATGGTTCTATGTATATAGGATTTTTGAAAAGACAAAAGTTTATAAATAGAGAACAAGTTAGTGGAGGCAGAACTGTTATGTATCTTGACTGCAGTAGAGGACACACGAACCCACACATGTAATAAAACAGTATATAACTAAATACACACATGTGCACACACACACAAAAGTAAAGCTGGGAATGTATGAATAAGATCTGTGAATTTTAGTAATGTCAATATCCTAGTCGTGATATTGTATTATAGTTTTACAAGATGTTACCTCTAGGGGAAAATGGATAATGGATACACAGGATTTCTATTATTTCTTACAACTGCATATTATTCACCAATTACCTCAAAATAAAAAGTTTAATTGTAAAAACTCCTACCTGATGAGATAGAAGAAAGGAAGGAAGAAGGGGAAAGAAGGGAGGGAAGGAAAGAGGGAAGGAAGGAAGAAAGGAAGGAAAAGTAACATTTAGTAGATTTACCATGTTCCAGAATCCAGGTTCTTTTACATCTGATTGGAGATAAAAATTATTATCCCCATTTTATAGATGAAGCAACTGAGGCTCAGAGAATAATCGTCCTATTCTCAAAGACACACTTTGAGGAGTCAGGATTCAAGCCCTGCTATCTGATTCTCCATCTGTCTGCCTCCATCCTTTAGCCAAACACGGCCATCGATCAAACGTAGGCAACGACTGCATTATTCAAGAGGAAACTGAAGCCAGACTGTAAGATGCAGTCCAGAAAATTCATGATTTCTTCCCCCACCCACACTTCTTCTACTTGGTCCCTTTTTCATATGAATTGGGTTTTTATTTCTGCATTTATTGCACACGCAAATTACAGATGAGAGCATCAACTACACAAGTCATTACTCAGAGTAGCATCTCCCCAACTGCCACCAGATGAGGACAGAACAGCTTGTGGTTAATTTGCTATATAATCACTGCCTGTGATGGGAGGCAGGGCTATGCCTGTGCTAATATGAGGAAAGGGGAAGCCAAGCAGAGAGGACTCTTAGGGCATAGGAGGCGAGGGTGGTATTGACAGGGAGAAAAGAAGAGAGTGGTGGGGAGCAGGGGAAGGGGGCCCTGCCCCACTCAGAGGCTTCTGGGAGAGTCTGCTCCCCTGCCAAGGAGTAGAAGCACCCCATCTCATTAGTCATGTCTCCATGGAAGAACTACCTAGAATCCCCATTCTCCTAACCTCTGCCATTTCCTGGCCACTGCCACCTACACTCAGAGAAGGAATATTTATATACACATGCTGCATCTGCTGGGACGGACAACTATAGAACAGGTCATGGGCAGGAGGAAGTTTATCAGCAGGTGGGAGTTATAGCCACCAAACTAGTGTTCTAATAATTCAATAAGAAAAAAGGCCAACGATCCAATAAAAAATGGGCAAAGGATGTGAACAGACAGATCACAGATTAGGAAACTTAAGTAGCCTCTAAACATACAAAAAGATGCCCAACCTTCATCTTGTGAAAAAAGGAAATGCAAATTAAAACCACAAAGAGATGCCATTTTTTAACCTATCAGATTGACAATGCTCAAAATGTTTGATCACACACTGTGCTGGCCAGAGTGTGAAGAAACCAGCACTCTCAAAGGTTGGTGGGAGTGTAAATTACACAGTTTTTATGGATGGCAATTCACACTCTCTATCACAATTTTTGAAGCACATATCCATTGACCTGTAAATTCTACTGCTCTAGAGGGTACTCCGCAGACATAATTGCATATACGTATGCAAAGCTGGATGTACAAGCCTATTCACTACAGCACGTCTTATCATAACAGAAGATTGGAGGCAGCCTGAATGTCCATCAAGAGGGGACAGCTTAAATAAATTGCAATACATCCATACAATGGAAGTCTTTATGGCTGTTAAAAAAGAATGAGGCAGCTCTTTATGTACGGATATGAAACAATCTCCAAGATATTGTTAAGTGAGAAAAGCAAAGTGCTGAACAATGTGATTAGAATGCTGCTATTTGTGAGGGGTTTTTAAGGATATATACACATAAACATCTACACTTATATATGCAGAGCATCCCCCTGGAAGGATGACAATATTTACAATATTTGATTTTATAGAGGGGGAAATGTTCTGGGGGCTGAGAACAAAGAGGGAGGGAGGCTTGTTGTTCATGGTTTGCCTTGTTTATCATTTGGTTTGTGGCTCATGTGCATATATCACCCATTCTAATTGACTAGTAATCTTTTTTTTTTTTTCTTTTTAACCCAAGGTTGTCTCTTCTTACCCAATAATCAAACCTTGGCCTGACACCCAAGGCCCTTCATAGTTTGACTTGAGCCCATTTGCCTTTGTTTCCTTGATGTGGCACCCCAAGCACACTCCTCTCTAAACACACTGAATCTCTCACATCTCCCAAATGCACCATGCTTTTTCACACCTCAGGACTTTTGTACCTGCTGTTTTCTGTGTCTGGGATGTCCCTCCATGCCTTCATTTGCTTTACACAATCTTACTCATCCTTCAAGACCCAGAACAAATATGACTCCCCAGAGTGTGGCCTTCCCTCACCTCCCAAACAGATTAATCCCCCTCCTCTGCACTCCCACAGCATCCTGGACAGGCCTCCATCCTAGTAGAACTAGGATGGCACCTGGTTAAGAATGAACCTGCCTCTGGCCCATTTTTGAAAGAGGGCTGCTGATTTGCTCTGTCCCCACTGGGTACCAGTGTCTGCCAGCAGAGTCCACCCAATGTATCCAATATGACCACCTCCCAAAAGAGTGGGAAACAGGACAGAGTGCCACAGCATGTCCAGGAAAAAAGATTCCATGAACCTGTGAGTAGGGATGTCAATGCACATGAACATATTGAAGGCTCTAAGCAATTGTCTTAGTTTGAGCTGCTATAACAAAGCGCCACAGACTGGGTGGCTTACAAACAACAGAAATTTATTTCTCACAGTCCGTTTGAGATCAGTGTGCCAGCATGGTCAGGTTCTGATGAGGGCCCACTTCCAGGTTGCAGACTGCTGACTTCTCGTTTTATCATCATATGGTGGACCGAGTGAGAAAGCCTTCTGGCGCATCTTTCATAAGGGCACTAATCCCATTCATGAAGGTTCCACCTTCATGACCTCATCACTTCCCAAAGGCCCTACCTCTTAGTACCATCACCTTGGAGTTTAGGATTTCAACATATGAATCTCAGGGTGGGGGGTTGGGGGCAGGAAGACACAAACATTCAATCCATAACAGCAGTCCTATAAGGAAAAAAAAACTGTTTAATTTATTTAGCTAGCATGTTCTTCACTTTTAAACCACAGAACTTGTTTCCCTTAGAACACCTATTAATATCCCACAGAGCTAATGTTCTATGGGCAAAATATAATTCTTTGTAAAACATTGATCTATAGCAATGCCTACAGGGGTTCTTTAATTCAGAACTTTATATGGAACAATAATGGCATCTGTAATGTTGGGACTCAGCCTGAATGAGATCTCCATACAGTCTGCCAACCAGTTAAATTATAAATCCTACAGCTTTAGTCAATACACAGTGTTTCAAGTTTAATAGCCCAGTTGCTTCTTGCTAGGGGATTTATGACTTCACACAAGTAGAGGATAGGAAAAGTCTCCACCCTGGTTCAGGACTTCCCTGACTAGTTTGCCACCCCGAGTGTTCCGGATCTTGTGTTGCTTGGTAGGTATCTCATCCCATTTGCTGCATGGGAACAGTCTCTGCCTAGTATCAGGGCTTTTAACTCCAACTGAAGAAGATTCTCAGGCTCAGCTGCAACTGCCCATCACTCCCACTCTTAGCAGAGTCTTCACTGCTCTCTTTGTGGCTCCAGTTATTTCCACTCTCGATGCGCAGATTCTTACAGCCAGTGTCCCCAGAAGATTCAATCCAGCCCTGCAAGCCAGACACAGACATGTGGGGCATTGAAATCTTCTCCCTGTCTCTACGGCCAGTGCACCAGTCCAGGACACCAGCACCTCATGCCTGTACATGGCAAAATTTTCCTAACTCTCTTCTTGCTCCCCTCCATCTCCCCTTTCCATACAGCTTGCAGAGTGCTTTAAATGAATAAGATAATGTCATTTCTCTGTTTAAAGCTATTGAATGGGTGTTCCCTCTACTCTTTCTTGTTTTGTTTTGCTTTTAACCATTTTATTGAGATACAATTCATATACCATATAACTCACCATTTAATGGCTTTTAGTATATTCACAGTTATGCAACCATCACCACAATCAATTTTAGAATATTGTCATTACCCCAAAAGAAATCCATCACCACTTAGCTGTCATTCCCCAGTGCCCCCATGCACACACCCAGCCTTAGTAACCACTAATCTACTTTCTATCTCTATAGATATGCCCGTTCTGGACATTTCATATAATTGGAGTCATACAATATGTGGTCCTTTGTGACTGGCTTCTTTCAGTTAGCTTAATGTTTTCGGAGTTCATTCACATTATGACATGTACCAGTACTTCATTCCTTTTGACTGCTGAACAATATTTCATTGTATGGGTAGACCATATTTTGTTTTGTCTGTTCATTAGTTGATGGGAATTTGGGTAATTTCCATTTGGGGCTATTATGAATAATACTGATACAAATATTTGTGTATAAGTTTTTGTCTGAACATGTTTTATTTCTCTTTGGTATACTCATATACCTGGGAGTGGAATTGCTGGATCACATGGTAACTCTGTGTTTAACCATTTGAGAAACTGCCAGACTGTTTTCCAAGGTGGATTACCATTTTATATTCCCAGCTGCAGTGTATGAAACCCCTTACTCATTTTTTGTTGTACATATTTGAGGTGTACAACATGATGTTTTGATATACCTACAGATAGTGCAATGATTACTACAGTCTAGCAAACTAACATACCCACCATCTCACATAGTTACCATTTTTGTGTGTGGAAAAATACCTAAAATCTATTCCCTTAGCAAATTTCCAGTACACAATACAATATTATTAATCACAGTCATGCTGTACATTAGATCTCTAGACTTATTCATGCTATGTAACTGTAACTTTGCACCGTTTGACCCACATCTCCCCATATCCCCCTCTCCTCCCCATCGCAGCCCCTGAAAACCACTATTCTATTCTCTGTTTTTATGTATTTCATTTTTTTTTTTTAGATTCCATGTTTAAGGGAGATCATGTAGTACAGTATTTGTCTTCTTGTGTCTGGCTTATTTAACTTAACATAATGTCCACCACATTCATCCAAGTTGTTGCAAAAGGCAAGATTTCTTTTTTTCTCTTTAAGGCTGAATAATATTCCATTTTGTGTGTGTGTGTGTGTGTGTGTGTGTGTGTGTGTGTGTGTGTGTATGTATGTATATATATATGTATGTATATATGTGTGTGTATATGTATATATACACACAAGCCATAATTTCTTTATCCATTCATTCATTAACAGACACTTAGGTTGTTTCCATATCTCAACTACTGTGAACAATGCTGCAATGAACATGGGGACACAGATATCTTTATGAGGTTCTGATTTCATTTCCTTTGGGTGTAACCCAGAAGAAGATTGCTGGGTCACATGGTAGTTCTATTTTTAATTATTTGAGGAACCTCCACACTGTTTTCCATAACAGCTGCACTAATTTACATTCCCACCAACTGTGTAGAAGGGCTCCTATTTCTGCACATCCCCACCAGTACTTGCTATCTTCTTTTTGATAAGAGCCATTCTAACAGGTGTGAGGTGATATCTCATTGTGGTTTCAATTTACATTTCCCTGATGATTAGTGCACACTTTCATATACCTATTAGCCATTTGTATGTCTTTTTTGGAGAAATGTCTATTCAGGTCTTTTGCCCATTTTTTAGTCAGGTTATTTGTTTTTTGTAGTATTGAATTCAATGAGTTCCTTATATATTTCAGATATTAACCACATATTCAATATCTAGTTTGCAAATATTTTCTCCCAATCTGTAGGCTGCCTTTTTATTTTGTTAATTGTTTCCTTTGCTGTGCAGCTTTTTAGTTTGACTTTTAGTCCCATTTTTTCTATTTTTGCTTTGGTAGCCTGAGCTTTTGGTGTGATATACAAAAAATCATTGCCAAGATCAATGTCAAGGAGCTTTCCCCGTATGTTTTCTTCTAGGAATTTCATGGTTTTAGGTCTTACTTTAGATCTGTAACACATTTTGAGTTGATTTTTGTGTATGGTGTAATATGAGTCCAATTTCATTATTTTGCATGTGAATATCCAGTTTTCCCAACACCATTAATTGAAGAGACTATTCTTTTCTCATTGTGTCTTTTTGGTGTACTTGTTCAAAATTAGTTGACTATATATGTTTGGGTTTATTTCTGGAGTCTATTCTTTTCCATTGGTTTATGTGTCTGTTTTTATGCCAGTACCATACTGTTTTGATTACTATAGCTTTGTAATATAATTTGAAATCAGGAAGTATGAGGCCTCCAACTTTGTTTTTCTCTCTCAAGATTGCTTTGGCTATTCAGAGTGTTTTACTTTCCATATGAATTTTAGAATTGTTTTTTCTATTTCTGTGAAAAATGCCATTGGAATTTTGATAGAGACTGTATTGAATCTATGTATCACTTTGGATAGTATGGACATTTAAAAAAATATTGATTATTCCAATCCATGAGCACAGCATATCTTTCCACTTAATTGTGTTTTCTTCAACTTCTTTCATCGTCGTTTTATAGTTTTCAATGCAAAGATCTTTTACCTCCTTGGTTAAATTTATTCCTAAGTATTTTACTCTTTTTGATGCTCTTGCAAATGGATTGTTTTCTTGATTCATTTTTCAGATAGATGATTACTGGTGGAAAGAAACACAAATGATTTTTGTTTGTTCATACTGTATCCTGCAACTTTACTAAATTTATTTGTTAGTTCGGACAGGTTTTTTGTGGAGTCTTTAGGGTTTTCTACATATGAGAGTACTTCAAAAAGTTCATAGAAAAATTGATATTATCTTTTAATCCTATTTTTCCACAAACTTTTTGAAGTACTCTCATATAGGACCATGTCATCTGTAAATAGGGAAAATTTTACTTCTTCCTGTCTAACCTTGATGTCTTTTATTTCTTTTTCTTGTCTGATTGCTCTTGCTAATACTTCCAGTACTATGCTGAATACAAGTGGTGAGAGTGGGCATCCTCATCTTGTTCTGAATCTTAGAGGAAAAGCTTTCAGTTTTTCTCCATTGATAATGATGTTAGCTGCAGGCTTTTCATAAATGGCCTTTACTATGTTGAGGAAATTTCCTTCTATACCCAATTGCTGAGAGTTTTCATGAAGAAACAATGTCAAACTTTGTCAAGTGCTTTTCCTGCATCTATTGAGTTGACTGTGTGGTTTTTATCTTTTGTTCTGTTGATGTAGTGTAGCACATTGATTGATTTGCATATGTTAAACCAACTTTGCATCCCAGGGATAAATCCCACCTGGTCATGATGCATAATCTTTTTGATGTGTTATTGAATTCAGCATGCTACTATTTCAGGGATAAATCCCACCTGGTCATGATGCATAATCTTTTTGATGTGTTATTGAATTCAGCATACTACTATTTTTTTTGAGGACTTTTGCATTTCTGTTCATCAGAGATATTTGCAGTTTTCTTTTCTTGTGGTGTCATTGCCTTTGGTACCCAAGTGATACTGCCCTCATAAAATGAGTTTGGAAGTTTTCCCTCTAATTTTATTTTTTGGAAAAGTTTAAGAAGGATTGGTTGAAGGAGAGAACAGACCTGTAGTTACTAGAGGTGGGAAAGGCAGAGGGGAAAGGGAGATAGGAAGTAATTGGGTAAGGGACACAAAAAGTAATTACGATTTGGAATGATGAACATGCTAATAATATTGATTTGATCATCACATATTGTACACAAATACTGATAGTCAACTCTGTACCCCATAAATATGTATAAATGAAAATAATTTTTTTAAAAAAAGAAATATACCCTTTGGTAAAATTGTCCACTTTTAAATAAATCCAGATACATTTTTTTAAAATTGGTGTTAATTCCTCTTTCAATGTTTGTTTAAATTCAGCCATGAAGCCATCTGAAGGCCCTTTACTCTTATGATAGAGACAAATCTCCTGCCTTGTAGTTCAAGGCCTTACATAGGCTCCTGCCAACCTCAGCAATCTCATCTCCCCTCACTCTGCTCCTTGCTCTTTGTTCTCCTGCCACACCGTCCTCACTTACTCCAAAACCTCATGGTCCTCCCAACCTCCAGGATTTTACTCAGGTAATCATCCCTGCTTTCACTATCCTCCCTGATCCCATTACCAGTGTAACCCCAGACCCACCTGAGCTGCTTCTTTGCAGCACATCCCACAATTTCAATTCACTATGAAATTATGCTAAAACTTAAAGAACTGGACTTGCAGAGGGAAAGAACATTCCTTGGGCTATGAAGTGGAGTGGGGGAGTAAGGAAGAGGGAGAGGGAGGTTGGGGATAATTGGGTGGGGGACACAGGGTGCTAATGCAATTTGTGGTAATGGGTGTGCTGCCAGTATGAATCTGGCCCTCACATCATGGTCATGAGGGGTGACAATCAGCTTTGTATCTCATGAATATTCATAACCAATAAAAAAAAAAGAAAAAACTTAAAGAACTGATAATACTAAGTGTTGGCAAGGATGTGAGCAACTAGAACCCACATGAATGGCTGGTGAGCATGTAAAGTGGTATGACCCCTTTGGAAAATTGTTTAGGAGTTCCTAGTAAACTTTGACATATACTTACCATATAGTCTAGCAAATCTACTCCTAGGTGCTTATTCATAAGAAATGAGTGCAAATATCCATTAAAAAAAAAACTTGTACATAGATGTTTATAATGGCTTTTTTCATAATAGCCAAACACTGGAGACAACCCAAACATTTATTAAAATGTTTCATAAAAGAAACATTATGTTCTTCCATAAAAGAATGGAAGAACAAACTGATATATCCATACAATGAAATATTACACCGTAATAAAAGAAAGAAAAGACTACTGACATGCACAACAACATGAATGAATCTCAAAAACATGCTGAGTAAAGGAAGTCAGACAGAACAGAGTACATATTGTATGATGCCATTTACATAAAATTCAAGAACAGGCTGAACTAATCTGTGGTGGTAGAAAGCAGAATGAATAGTGGTGCGTAGCACACAGAGAAGTATGAGTCCCTCTTAGGGCCTTGGAGTCCTCTGCTTCTAGACAGGAGGTAAAGGATGAGAGAGTGGAGAAAGTAGACCTACTTCTTAATCTCCTTGGCCTAAAATTGACACAGAGTGTTTCCGCTCACAGCCTGCTGATGAGAACTAGTCGTATGGTCCCACCTATAAGCAAGGGAGTCTGGGAAATGTAGTTCCTGTCTGGGCAGCTGACCTCTAAGCACCAACTCTATTCTATGAAAGGGCAAGCATGAATTTTTGGAAGTCAGCTAGCTATGTCTACCTTACCATGTCACCCCTAATAATATAACAATAGAAATAATAATAACCAGTGCTGATGAAACTAATAACTAGCATTCATTAAGCACTTCCTCTGACCCAGTGGTTGTGCTGAGAGCTTTCCAAGCATCATGTCATTCAATCCTCCATCCTCCCTATGAGATCAGAAGACTTCTACTCTGTGGTCAAATACCATTCCTCTGAAGACACACTCACTGCCATGATCAACTCCCAGACCCAGCAGGCCAGGCTGGGGCTCTAGGTCTCTTGAAGGCCCCCATTTGGGAAGAGTACTCTATAGCCTGCTGGAGCTCATCCATCATGTGCATCTGTGCAGCTGAGCTCTCCAACGAGATCACCTCCAGACAGGGGAGGACCTGCCAGAAAAGTTATGACCATCTTCACTCTCTGTGACCTCCTCCTCCTACATCAGGAAGCCCCCAAGTGGTGATCATAAAAACACATCTTCCCTTCTATAACATATCATTAGGAGAGTAAAAGGCAGGCCCATGTGGTTCAGAGACCTAAAGGCAGGTGGAGGTTTGGTTTTATATTCGAGAGCAAGAGCTGATCCCTGTGTCTGAGCTCTCTGGGCTAAGGATACATGCCAATCTTACCCCATTTTATAGATGGAGGAACTAAGGCCTGACTATGTTAAGTCAAGGGTATGTGGCTGTGGAGCTGGAAAAGACAGCTGAGAGGTGGACTTGGCTCAAGATGGGCACTCTCAAAGTGCCTAGCATGGTGCCTTGGGGCTTCCTACTCAGAAGTGTTGGGTCCATACCCAACACACCAGTCTTGGGCCTGAAACCCTTCATACGCCGATCAGGAGAAGCGGGGGAGCCATCTGCAACCTAGAAGCAGCTGCACAGGCAGCAGATGGTAACGGCTGCCTCTTGGATGATTTTTTTTTTTTTTTATCATGTAGCTTTTTTTCTTTCACATTATGAATTTTTCTAAAATCCTCTAAAAACATGGGTTTTATAGCAACAAAGTTGGCTGGGTATTTCTGAGAGATCCAGAGCCCACACTCAGTCTGTTAGCCTGCTGGGATATTTGCCTCTGTGACATATGAATACAGTAAGTTCAAGCTCACTGTTGGAAACAGTCCCTGGAGGTGGGCTGCCTCCTCTTCCCAGTAGCTAGAGGTGCCCTAATCTTCTAGAGAACTGTGTCCCATGATCATCTCAACCCAAATAAAGTAGGCAGTGAGCCCAAGAGAGAAAGTATGCAGGGGAACCAGGCCCCTAGGGTGGATGATTTCTAGCTTCCAAACATGCATGAGACTCCATAGGAAGGAACCAAACAAGTGACTCAGTTTCCTCATCTGTAAAATGGGCATAATAATGCTATCTACCTCCTGAAGTTGTTTAAAGGATTGAATTAGGCTTGTAAAAGTGCCTGGCCCCCACTACTATCCCAATAAAAGTTAGCTTTGATGATTATTTTTAAGCCACAAGAATGAAAAAAAAATCTATGATACAAAGGCCAGAGAAGATGAGACCCTCAAGCCCAGTTGAAGGGGTCATGGGTTGACTGGCTGCATCAGAGAGATGCTTGACCTTACTCAACAGAAAGGAAGGGCTGTTCCAGGTGAGCCACGACTCTGGGGAGGGTGTGGCCAGTTAAGCCCCCGACTCCACCTTGGCTTCCACCTTGGCTTCCACCTTGGCTCTTGCTCCTGCTCCAGAGAATTCTCCTTGTGCAGCCTGATAGACATCAGGGAAGTACTGGAAGACATCCTTATAAGTGTGACATTTCTTGTCCTATAAATATGCCCTCTACTCAGTCTGATCCAGATGATACTGAGAAGGACGTCCTTTGCTCCCACACAGTGTGTCTGCAGCTTGTACAGAGAGAGCAGGGCAGGGCCCACTGAAACATTGTAGTCGGTCTCATAGGCAGATATCCCTCATGGAAGTCAAGCCATTAGTTTTGCAGAGAAACCTGGGAGCCTTCAAACTGGGGACACTGACTTCTGAAACCTGCTGTAATTCACTGACCTATAGAAGGAGCACAGGTGTGTCCCCTATGAGTGGGGATAGGAGTCTGCTGGCTCTTTAGAGGCCCCCTGGGTCAGGATGAGACCCTTAGCTTCAGCTGGACCTTGAACTAGCAAATCCTATGAGCCTTCCAGATGAAAAAGCCCCACAAATGGAATTCTTCCAACAACCCAGTGACCTGAAGATTATGGTACTCATTTTACAGATAAGGAAAAGAGGCTGAGATAAATGAAATTACCTCATTTGTTGATTCATTCATTCAACCAATTATCTCAATATTGATCACAGAAAATGTGCCCAGCACAGTGCTAAGCACTAACGAATACTGCAGTAAATGGAGATACAATTAACAAATAATCAAATAAGGAGATACACTGTTAGTAATTATTCAATGTGATTGAGCAAAAGATATGGGGTAGGTTGAATGATTAGCTCCAGTTCTTCACCCCTGTCTGTCACAAGCCTGTGCCATATAACATTGCAGTCCCTCCCACCATGGACTTTGGACAGTTTAGGAATTGATTTTTAGCCCATGAGTTGTGAGTAGTCATGATGTGAGCAGGAATTGGAAATGAGCTTGCTCAGGGAGATTTGTCTTCTTACACTTTGACCATAGCCTTGATAACACACCCTGGCTAGCCTGCTGATCCCAGGAGATGGATGAGAAGTGGATGAGAGCAGAGCCATCAACTCATGAATGAAATAAATATTTACTATTGAGTGTCACCGAGATTCTGCGCTTTTTGTTGTTGTTGTTACATGGCAATAGCTAACCAATATTGAGTATGGTGAGGAATACAGGTGATACAGAAAGACTGGATTTAGATGGAGAAGGGAAGAAGAGCCCGTTTCTCTGGATAAGTAACACACTATTGAGTGTCACCGAGATTCTGCGCTTTTTGTTGTTGTTGTTACATGGCAATAGCTAACGAATATTGAGTATGGTGAGGAATACAGGTGATACAGAAAGACTGGATTTAGATGGAGAAGGGAAGAAGAGCCCGTTTCTCTGGATAAGTAACACTGAAACAGAAATACGAGTAACTTTAGAATGCAAGGGAGCAAAAGTGGGGAGGAGAGCTTTACAGGCAGAGAGAGCAGAATGTGCAAAGGCCCTGAGGTGAGAAGGAGCAGAATGTCTTCCAAGAATTTTTAAAAGTCCAGAGAGCAAGAGAGAAGGTGCTGGAAGATGGTGAGATCAGAAAGGAAGTTGAAGAAAAGGTCATGCAGACATGTGTCCATGTCAAAACTTTGCATGTTATTTAAGGGCAGTGGGAAGCTAATGAAGGGTGTTGAGCATGGCAGTAACCTCACAGAAATTCCTTCTGGCTATTGAGTGGAGAGTGGATTGGAGGGGGCAAAAGTGGGGAGAGGGAGCCAGAGAAGAGACTGCTGCAGTCATCCAAGTGGCAGGTGGTGGTCCAGACTAAGGAGGTGAGCATAGAGACAGAGAAAAGGAGACAAAGTGGAAAGGCATTTTGAAGGTAAAATTAATAGGACATGTTCAAAAATCAACTCACATATACATGTCAATTGATTTTTCAACAAAAGTTCCAAGGCAATTCAATGGAAAAAGAATGCAAAAAAGAAAAAGGAAAAAAATCTCAATTGATATCTTGTACCATAACCAAAAATTAACTCAAAATTGATCATAGAGTGGACTTCACCAGAATTGAAAACACTTCCGATTCAAAGGACATTGTCAAGAAAGTGAAAAATTGGGAGTGAACAGGAAAAGAATTATCCACAGAATGGAAGAAAATATTTGCAAATCATATATCTAATAAGGTTCTAGTATCCAGAATATATAAGGAACTCTTACAACTCAACAACATAAAGACAACCCAATTTTAAAATAGGCAAAGGATTTGAATAGACATTCTCCAGAGAAGATATACAAATATCCATTAAGTGCATGAAAAGATGCTCAATATCATTAGTCATTAGGGAAATGCAAATCATAACCACAATGAGATATCACTTCACACCCATTAGTACGGCTATAATCAAAAAGATGAGCAATAACAAGTGCTGGTGTGGATGCGCAGGAACTGGAACCCTCATACATCGCTGGCAAAGCTGCTTTGAAAAACAGTTTGGCACTTCCTCAAAAAACTAAACATAAAGTTACCATATGACGCAGCAATTTCACTCCTTGGTATATATACAAAAGAAACCAAAAATTCAGTCCTCACAAAAACTTGTGTGCAAATGTTTGTAGCAGCATTATTCATAAAAGTCAAAAAATAGAAACAACCCAAATGTCCACCAACTGATGAATGGATAAACAAAATGTAGTCTCTCCATGCATTGGTATGTTATTCAGCAATAAAAAAGAATGAAGTACTGACACATTACAACATGGATGAGCCTGGAAAACACTATGCCAAATGAAAGAAGCCAGTCACAAAAGACCACATGTTGTATGATTTCATTTGTATGAAACACTCAGAATGGGCAAATCCATAGAGACACGAAGTAGATTAGTGGTTTCCGGGAGCTGGTGGGAAAGGGGAACAGGAAGTGACTGCTAATGGGTATAAGACTGATTTGGGGATATTCATTCTTACAAATTGTGATATTTCTTTATGCCCTTTACCCAACCTGTCACTTCCCAAATCCTGTTTCCTCCTTTCCCCCATGTCTAGTAACCTTAGGTTTGTTCTCTCCTTCTGAAAGTTCAACTATTGCTGTGGTCTTTCCTTCTTTCTGTCCTTCATTGTTTCCTTCCTCCCTCCCTCCTTCCCTTCCTTCCTTCCTAACAGCCAGTTATGAGTGAGAACATGCGGTATTTCTCTTTCTTTGTCTGGCTTGCTAATAATACATAATAATAAAAATAATAATAAAGAAATGGAAAAGCAGTAATAACCAACTCCCTACTTTTTTTCAGCTTTACAGCCACTGCACCCTGGAGGAGATATTCCACAGGCAGCTGGATCCTTGGATCTGGATGACCGAGGAGAGATCTGGATGCAAAGAAAGATTATGAGCTGTCCTGGGAGTGCCTTGGCCCAGGATGGGGAGGCCGAGGGGAGACATGCAGAAGGCCTCAGAAACAGCCCAGGAGAGCAAGTAAGGATGGAGCCAGGGTTGGGGCAGGAAACAAGTCCCCAGAGGCCTTAAGGGGATATCTCAGGCCAAGGGCCCCCGAACAGGCTATGCCAAGGCCTGGGCACCAGGGCTGAAAAGGGAGACCTCCTAAAAAGGAAACAGGAAGGAAGAGGATGTGCAGCTCCTTGCCAGGACCTGGCACCTCTGCCCATTGAGTGCTCACAACTCCTGGTGGGACCAGTGTAAAAAAACCAAGGATCAGAGAAGAGAAGTTAGACTTCCCTCCAGGTCACAGAGCTTGTATCTAATCCACATCTAGCAGTTCAAGTGCTCTTGCTAGGCACTAAGGTGCCCAGAATAAGGTTCACAGGGGCAAAGTTTGAACCGAGCAGTCCCTAATGACCCCCAGGTGGCCATTCAGAGAAGAGAAGTTAGACTTCCCTCCAGGTCACAGAGCTTGTATCTAATCCACATCTAGCGGTTCAAGTGCTCTTGCTAGGCACTAAGGTGCCCAGAATAAGGTTCACAGGGGCAAAGTTTGAATCGAGCAGTCCCTAATGACCCCCAGGTGGCCACGCACAGCACATCTGAAGCAGTTAGCACAAAGGAGGAGCGCAGCTAATTGCCTGTACAAATTAACTCTAATGTAGTCGGCATCAACATACTTATCTTTCTTTAATTACATTAATCAATTAATGAAGAAAATGGCTTCCTCTTATTATAATTTCCAAGGCCCACATGTTCCCCACAGTCCAGCTGGAGCTTCAGTTTTCTCTCTGCCCCTGGCTTGAAGTGGGGACAGGGTGGGCCTCAGTAGGAGAAATTGCCCCCCAGACCTTCTCTACCCTGAAGCTGAGCTCAAGAGGGGAGACGGGGAAAACAGAAACAATGATCCCAGAAGAGGAAACCAGTGGAGGAAGTTCAAACTCTGCAACATTTTTGATTGCTCCCTTGATCATGTTTATCAGCCTGGGCAGGTTGGGAGAGAGCCTACCCAGCTCTCTGAGCTACCTGTGCATGCATCTACTCCCACAACACATCTGTGCCATTTCCTCCACTGGAAAGGCCAGCTCCCAGCCGTCGGGGTTCCAGGTCAGGCCAGCAGGTTCCAGTCACCTCCTCACCAGCACCCTACAGAAAGCCCGCCCTACAGTAGTCTTTTTTATTCATTCATTTTCTTTCTGCTTTATTGAGGTATAATTGACAAATAAAAATCGTATACATTTAAGGTGTACAACTTGATGTTTTGATACACTATACATTGTGAAATGATCACCACAGTCAAGCTAATTATCATACCCATCATCTCATTTAGTTATCATTTTCTTTGTGTGTGTGTATGTGTGTGTGTGTGGTGAGAACACTAAAGATCTACTCTCTCAGCAAATTTTTAAATATGCAAGACAGTATTGCTAACTACAGTTACATTGTTGTACATTAGCTCTCCAGAATTTATTCCTCTTGCACAACTGAAACTTTGTACCCCTTGCCCAATATCTCCCCATTTCCCCCTCCCCCCAGCCCCTGGAAATCACCATTCTGTTCCCTGCTTCTATGAGTTCGACTATTTTAGATTCCACATATAAGCGTCTTTCTGTATCTAGCCAATTTTACTTAGCATAATGTCCTCCAGGTTTATCCATGTTGTCACAAATGACAGGATTTCCTTCTTTCTTAAGGCTGAATAATAATCCACACAAAACTTATATATAAAATCACATTTTATTTATCTATTCATCTGTCGACGGACATCTAGGTTGTTTCTATATCATGGCTATTGTGAATATTGGTATAGTCATTATGGAAAACGGTATGGAGGCTCCTCAAAAAATTAAAAACAGAACTACCATATGATCCAGCAACCCTACTTCAGGGTATATAGCCAAAAGAAATGAAATTAGTCTTGCAAAGAGATATATACACTCCCATTCATTCATTTTTGATTCTACAAATATTTACAGCCCCTGCCTTTGGGTAGCTTCAACCCTTTTGGATGGGCAGACATTAAACAGACGTATAATTACATAGAGAGGTGGCTCCCAGTCCATTAGAATCACCCAGGGAGCTTTTTAAAGTATGAAGCCCAAGCCCCACCCCAGGTAAATTAAAGCAAAATCACTGAGGATGGGGCCCAGGCCTCAATATATTTTTTTATTCACCAGGTGATCCTAGTGTGCAGGCAGAGCTGACACCGCAGGCTTGGGGGATAAAGGGAGATAATTGTAACTTATCTACCATGCTGCCACCAGGGGGTGCTTTCCCTGGAGGTTTTTGAGAGTATGATCAGCCAATCATACTTTTTATAGTTCTTTATTTAAATAAGATGAACTTATATTAGCTATCTTGATCTCTGTGGGTAAAGAAGTAACACATCATTTAGAGCAGGGCTTCTCAAACTTTAGCACACATCAGATTCACCTGAAGAGCTCCACACAGATTGCTGGGCCCCACTGGGGGCCCAAGAATGTGAATTTCTCACAAGTTCCAGGTGATGCTGTTGCTGCTGGTCTGGGGATTCCAGTTTGAGAACCACTGATCTGGAGCAAGGTTTAAAGAAATTCAAGTAGCTGAGTACTTTTTTCCCTCATTAAACATCTGCTGTTCACAAACTGTTTAATCGAACTCTGCTGCTGTCTTCCAGACTGACATGGAAAACAGCCTTCAGCTCCCCCCTCCTTAGGGATAGAAGTGTGAAAGATCATACCTCTGCACTATGCATGCTCTCGTCTCAACCACAGGTTGTTTCATAACCAAGGTGCTTCAGAGCAGGCAACTTCTCTTCCTTTTTTAACAGCCAATTCTGTAACAGCAGCGGCTGTCAGCATCAGCATCACCTGGGAACTCACTAGACATGCAGATTCCCAGTTCCGCTCCAGGCCACTGAATCAGAAACTCAGGGGGTGGAGCCCAGTGTGCTGCGGACTAACTAACCATCCAGATGATTCTGATGAGATCCCAAATTTTAGAACCACTGGCTTAGAGAAAATGTGTTAATTGACCCTTTGGATTCTTCAGATTCCTACTCACTCTGACCATTTGCATTATTTTTTCCATAAAAATAATAGTAGTTAGTTTCCACTTGTCAAGGTGCCAGGGACCGTGCTAAGTACTTTACATTAAAGATCTTGTTTAATCCTTGGAACAACCCGACACTCATATTATATCTGTTTTATAAATAAGCAAACTAGGGTTTGGAAAGGTTGAGGATTTTTGTCCACCTAAGTGCCAAACCTAGGAATGACACTGTTCTCTGCCCCAGCCTGGTTCCCCTTTTCCAAAGAGTAACACTGGGCACCTGTCACACCCATGTGGCTGTGGTTTATATCTCCATTGTACTGTTTTCCTTCAATCATAAGATTTTCTTGACACCTCGCTCCTTTTTCCAACCCAGACACCTGCTTTTTAAAGCTAGTGTTCATAAAAAAATAAAGTCCGTTTTTGAACTGCTTAAAACCATCTATTAACCATACTAACAGACATCATGCATTTTTCCTTTATGAAAATTGTAAAACTCAGTTGAATTTTTAATATGCAAAGAGCAGGCACACAAGTTTCCTCACAGGCATACAACTTCAATGGAAAGTGGAACTCCACAGGTACAACCAGCTTAAGACCCACATTGCTTCAAAGAGTGAATCTCACACTGCAAAGTATGGGACCCCCAGTCCATTCAGCCAGTCAGCACATTCATTTCAAGTTGCTAAACTGGTCAACTTGACTTCCCTGGAAATGTGCTGTGAGACGTAGATTATTCAATGTGATAACTAGCTGGCATCTTTAGCAGGAGGAATGCACTACTGCTCTGTGTTACAGTCACACACAGACAGCCTAGGGTGACCAACATGCCCCAGTTTGCCCAGGACTGTCCCAATTTTGGCACTGAAAGTCCTGCGTCCCAGGAAGCAGTTGGTCACCCATGCCTCAACACTCAAAGGAGCTCCTGTGTCCCTTCAGCCAGCCATGCACCCGGTTCTCACACCAGGGCTCTGAGAACTGGTCCATGGCTCCCCATGGGGCAGAACACCCTGGCCAGGACCAGTGTCAGCAAAAGGAGTATGTCTTAGGTAGGACTGCTGTAACAGAGCACTATAGACTGGGTGACTTAATCAACAAGCATTTATTTCTCTCATCTCTGGAGGCTGGCAGTCCAAGATCAGGGTGCCAGCATGGCTGGGTTCTTGGTGAGAGCCATCTTCTTGTACCCTCACATAGTGGAAAGAGAGCTCTGGTCTCTTCATTCCCTTATAAGAGTGGATGATTCCCACTCGTGAGGGTCCCACCCTCATGACCTAATTACCACCCAAAGGTCCCACTTCCTAATACCATCACATTGGGGGTTTAGTCTGCAACATTTGAATTTGTGGGACACAAACATTCAGTCCATAGCGGGGCACTTGGGGACAAAAGGAAAACCAGCCTGAGCAGTGGACATGTCTCCTACTAACCGCCCTCTCCTCCCCCAATTAAACTCCAGATAATTCTGGGGCAGGAACTCTACCCCCAGGCACCCACCACTCCCTCAGATAGAAAAAAAGCCCAGGCCTGTCCTTGGGCATGGGCAGGGAGGGGGACAGCAAGAGAGGACAGGGACAGCTGAATACTGAAACTGCATTCTTGGCTTCCCCTTAACTGTCCTGCACCAGGAAGGTGGGAGATGATGGGGGTGTGTTGATCCAGCCCTAAAACCCTGGGACTCCACCCACAGCACCTGGTCGCCTTAGGTCACCACAAGACTAGGGGCTCAGAGGCCGAACTAAAGAGCTGGAGAGATCACCCATGTAGGTGGGTACTTAGTGAAGATCTAGACCATGTGTAAGAGCTCAGCAAAGGCTAGCTGTGACCCAGGCCCTGCTCCAGATTCGGCTCATCCTCCTTCCCCTCAGCCCCACCCTCCCCCATTGCTGCGTGGCCTTGGCCAAGTTACCCTCTTTGAGCATGCGTTTTCTTACCTACAAAGTAGGAAGATAATAGTCCCAACCTCAAGGAATCATTGTCAGGATCTAATGAAACAGAGCTTGGAACGTGCTTTGGACAAAGTAAGTGCTCATAGTAAATGGTAGTCATTGTCGTTACTATCATCCTCCAGGGCACCCAGGAGGTGGCAAGGGACTAAAGGAGGAAGAGAAGGAGAAGGGTCCCACATCCCCCCTCAGCCGCCAAGCCAGAGACCCCAGCTCCAAGTCCTATGTGTTCTTTTCTCAGAAGCAGCACCAACTTCTCCATTAGACACAATAGCAATGCCTAGGACCCACGATATTTAAGAGACCCACAAAAATATTTTAATTTATCTCAAAATCAAGGGGAAAAAGGAACTTTAAGGTAGACAAAAGTGTTTCATTTTTTCCTCTCATAAGAAACAAATGACATTTTTAGGACCCACAAAAATCTACTCTTGTGGGAGGGGCCCATGAACGCAGAAGTGTCCAGGGCCCGCAAAAGTCATAATGCAGCCCTGCTTAATAAATAAACCTGTGCCTGTCTTTCTTCATCCCACTGCCCCATTCTAGTTCAGGCCACATTTACCTCTCACCTGGACAGTAGCGAGAGCCCCCCAGTGGGTCTCCCAGTCTCTTCTCTCAAATCAGAGCAGCCAGCATGTTCTATCAGTCGCAACTCTGAGCATGTCTCCTCCCTGCTGAAAACCTTCAGTGCCTCCCGATTGCCCTTAGAACAAAGTCCACACTCCCCAGCGTGGCACACAAGCCCTAGCAGGCAGTCACGTGTGCTCCCCTCCACGCACCCCAGCCTTCCTGCTTTCACACCTCCACACCTTTGCACTTGAAGTGCCCTCTACCCACGATGCGATTGCCCTTAGAACAAAGTCCACACTCCCCAGCGTGGCACACAAGCCCTAGCAGGCAGTCATGTGCGCTCCCCTCCACGCACCCCAGCCTTCCTGCTTTCACACCTCCACACCTTTGCACTTGAAGTGCCCTCTACCCACGATGCCTTCCCCTGCAAACTCCTAGCTGTCCTTCAAAGCCCAGCTCCTCTCAGAGAAACTCCATGCATCCATTATAGTGTGACTTGAGTGAATGAATTTCTCCTCAAAGTCAGGGGCTGTCTTTTCTTCATCCACCACACCAGTGCCTAGCTTAAAGCAGTTGTCTGGCAGTGTTTGTGACTCCCTGAGGTCACAGCCAGCATCTGGGCCCTCCTCTGCCCCATCCCAACACCCCCCTCCCACCATGCCCCTGCAGTCCTGTGGTTTCCAAGTGCCATGGCAAGCCCTGTGGTCCTGCCACCCCTTCCTCATCTGGCAGGCTGGGACTGCAGTTCTTCTGGGGTGTACAGATGGCAAAGTAGCCCTAGGTGGGTAGAGCTGTGGCTTTCACCAATACCACCCAGCTCCAGGAGAAACCATCCTCTTACCAAGATTGGAGAGGAAGAAAATCCCAGGGGCCATGTTCAGAGATTTGGCCAGGGACCAAGAGACCTCATTCAGCCTTTGTCTGTATGTGACTGCGTGCCCCTCTGTACCTCAGTTTCCCCATCTGTTAAGAGTGGATTGGGTTAAAGCCTCCGAAAAAGGGTTTAACTCCGGCTTCCAACTCCGGCTGTGAAAGCTTTTGTGGGGCCTCCCATAAGCCCAGACCAAGCTACCAAAGGAAAGAGTGCCACCTACTGACGCCAGCCTCCGTCCAGAACACTGAGCCATGAAAGGCACCATCAGAACGTGCAACCTTCAAAATGAGCAACTGTCTGCTTTCTCCCTTCACATAGGCACGGCCACCTCCCTTTTCATGGGGCAGAGGGGCACCCCCTCCAGCCTGGCCAAGGAGCCTTGGCTGCACTGCTTACCCCACCATACCCTTTCCCCAAGCCCCAGGAAAATGAGGAGCCCCCATGCCAACCTGCCCTGGGCCAGCCCATGGCCAGGGTAGCCCCCCTGCCAGCCCCCCTCGCACTGGGCCACGGCTGGAGGTGAGGAACAATGATCCCTATTGTGACTAAATTTTCCCCTGAAGATCTCATTCAAGATGTTAGAGTGAGCGATCATAAAAGGAATTAATAGTTGATTCGCTGTATAATTTCCTAGTTCAATATACTTTAGTGCAGCGACTAAATGAGCCATCCCAGCCGTTCAGTGGGGCCAGATAGCGACTTTATCACTGGGATCTCAGGCTGAGGAATAAAAGCAATTCTTCTGAAGTAATTGTGTCTAATTAAAAGAAACATTTAAAAAGTGTAACCAAAAGGAATTCATTTCAAATGGAAAATTAATGCTGAAAAATAGCCCTGAGCTCTCTTGTCGCAGCTAATAGCCAGGCAGCCGCAGAATAATTAAACTGTTTTGAAATGTCGATACCATCCTCCTCGGGAAAAGATGGCCATGGCTGAGCACATCACAGGCATCAGCAAACAGGGTGGCTTCCAGAGAGGTGGCCAGCACTGGGACTTGAGGTCAGCCACGGGTTTCCAGGCTGGGTGAGGACAAGTCCACCCCAGACAAGGCTGGAAGAGGTTGATACCGAGGCACTCAATGAGGGGAGCCCCACTTCCTGAGGGCCTGAGCACCCCTCTGAATCTTCAGAACAACCCTGCAAATTGAGTCTTATTATTATGATTGTTGTTATTATGATTGAAATTCAAAAAGGCAATTCCCTATAATAAGATACCTTGTCCAAAATCATAGCCACAGACCCGGGCTGAACCATGGCGGAGAAAACTCAAAAGACTGTGAAGATTGCTCCGGGAGCAGTTGTATGTGTAGAAAGTGAAATCAGAGGAGATGCAACTATCGGACCTAGCACAGTGATCCACCCAAAAGCACGAATTATTGCAGAAGCCACGCCAATAACCTAATCAAATAACAAGACTTTATCATAAACACTCACCTGGATAATATCACTCCTGACACTGAAGATCCAGAACCCAAACCCATGATCATTGGCACCAATAATGTGTTTGAAGTTGGCTGTTATTCCCAAGCCATGAAAATAGGAGATAATAATGTTATTGTATCCAAAGCATATGTAGGCAGAAACGTAACATTGACAAGTGGCTGCATCTTTGGAGCTTGCTGCAACCTGAATACTTTTGAAGTCATCCCTGAGAATTCGATCTATGGTGCAGACTGCCTTCGTCGGGTGCAGACTGAGCGACCACAGTCCCAGACGCTACAGCTGGATTTCCTGATGAAAGTCTTGCCAAATTATCACCACCTAAAGAAGACTATGGAAGGAAGCTCAACTCCAGTTAAGAACTAAGAGCAATATATGACATGAAGATAACATTTCATCTTTGGCCACTGTCCTTCAAAAGGGCCACAGGTTTACGCACTCGTAGCAGTTCACAGAATAATACATGTTGACTTTATTTTGTAAAATTGAGTTAGAGATAAAAGTAATGGGTTTTCATTGTAACTGTCCTCTATAATTCACATGAAATGTATTATTTTCCTATATCCTTGTTCCTTTTTTGAAAATTTACAGGTTTTGTTTACCTTGTATTTCATAAAATGTTAGCCACAAATTTTAGTTATGTAAAAGACTATCCAGGATAAGAAAGGGCATATTGTTACGTATTTATATTCTAGCTGATGACAGGCCTTTAAGTGAGCATACTTTAAGAAGTTTTTCTACTTGCATTAATTTTCCCAAAATAGCTGTCTTAATTTTTATTATGTACTAGCCGTATTAAAGTTAATGTATTTACCTGTCAAAAAAAAAAATCATAGCTACAAGGGTACTTCAAAAAGTTCATGGAAAGATTCATATTATCTTTCCAAGAACTTTTGAAGTTCCCCTGTACTGTGTAGTGGAGTCAAGATTCGAATCCAGGTCTGCCTGGCTCTGACGTCCATGTTGATTTTACTACACTGGACGTTAGGACTCAGCACTGGCAAAGAGGCCAGATGCTTTCTAATGCTCTAGTCCTCAATCCTGCCCACCCATTAAAGTCACCTGATTCCACACCCAGAGAGCTTTGAAAACCCAGCTCCATTCCCAAACACTTGGACTTCATTGGTCTAGGGGCAGCATGGGCAACAGTATTTTTAAAAATCTGCCCAGGGGACTCGATTGTGCAGCCAAGTTTGAGAACCATTTTTCTACCCCAATCATCTGGCACCCTTTACCTGGCAAACAATCCCTGAAATCTTCCCACCCACTTGCTGTGGGGAGTTTTGGCCTCCCCAAGCTCTGAAAGCAAATGCCTTCCTAACAAGCTCGCAATCAGGATGAAATGAACAAAGAGAGACTCATTTAGAGCCAGCACTTAGTAGATACTCAATAAACGTCAGTTTCCAAGTGGAGGGCAGCAAAAAGTCAGATCCCAAGATGAAACCTCTAGCAAGCCTTGACTTCAGCTTCTGACTCCTTTAAACCCTGGGGAGCGGGTGGACCAGGGGAAAGAAAAAACTAATCTCAAGAATTTAACAGTGAAGACAATCTGGCCAAAAGAGTTATGTTCCAGGGAGGTCATGCTGGCTTTAGAACCAAACCTGAATTATTGAATATACACAAAAACCCACTTTTTTTTTTTAAGTGCTTACAGTTACTCAAACTAGGCTGAGTGGCCTATGATCAGTGATTAGGGGGCATGCTTTAATGAAATAGAAAAATAATTTGAAATATTTTGTCATCCATGAGTTGCTTATATGCTGCCAAGCATTCCT
>NW_007740384.1:28540-30449 GCF_000696425.1 Galeopterus variegatus | reverse complement strand
CAGTTTGTATAATCTTTATACTAAAATTAGAGAATTGTACACACAAAAAAATTATGTAGACCAATCTCTCATTAATATAAGTGCAAATCATTTTTATAACTTAGCAAATTAAATCCAGCACCTTACTCAAAATAAATCACAACCACTAAGCTTTGTCCATAACATTATAGAATGTCTTATCAAGATATCTAATAATGAAATTTACTACATTAATAGATTAAGGGAGAAAAATAAACACAATTGTCTCAGAGGCAAAAAAAGACATATTTGAAAGTCAAAGATTTATGAATGTCCAAGCGAGGGTTCACATGATTAAAGCCAGACTTTCTTCACTATGGAAGTTAACAAAAAACGTCTAAATCTTTCCATTTTTATGATGCCATGTACTATTTTTTACTTGTACAAAATTCACTAATTAATGTGAATTCCCAAGTTCTGTACACTTTTCTCTTTAGTCATCTAACTTGACTTTCCTTTCTATGTCTCCCAGTAGGATGTCATCTTCTGCCTTGTTCTGACCTCTGCTATAATTGACCTGCCAGGCCTCTGAGCCCATGTAGAGATTCAGTATTCAACAGTTCATCTTCTAGAACTGTTTCAGAATACATCTAGGAAGTAATACAACAGGGAACTACAAAATATGTTAAAATTTTATTAACTTTTAGAAATAATTTCACCAAAATGGGTTAAAGTTAATTAGAATAGTATAAATTATCCAAAATGTAAATATAGCCAAATCTTTCTTATTTCAAACCAAATTGAGTAACTATAAAGTTACTATGTAAGTTTTTATATGAATTGAAATTTATGTACAGATGCTTCCTACTTCCTTAGAGTTTAGTATAGACTCTGTTGTGAATTTATATTTTAAAATAAACAATCACCTATTTCAGCATAAAATTTAAAATAACCCATTTTTTGAGAAACAAACCAACCAACAAATTACAACAGAAAATAATATCCTCTTTTCTCTCGGTGCATTTCTCACTACAGAAATATACCTAGACACACATACAATCAAGACACACAATATTTTATGTAGCTGAATTTGAAGGGAAAGGGTAGAACAGTGCCTAAAACCATAATTCATAATAGCATTCTAAACATTATTCATCATCTACAGATGGAGCTCAAATTACCTGCAGAACCAAACTGGAAATACCTGTAACTTAGATGTAGTTCAGAAGGTAATACAAGCAGTTGGCAGATTCTTCACCAAATGTTCCTTCTGGAGCTCCTGTCTACTCTCTTCAAAGATAACATCATCCTGTTGCCAGATTTGGCGTGCTGATTTGTAGTGAGAGAAAATCTCCTGGTGTATTTTCTTGTACTGATAGGAATTTAGAAGTGGCCACGCATTTTCCAGAACAATGTACTTTTGCTTACACTGCTATGAATGCTTTAATACAGATTTTCTTTTTCTCTTTCAGGACTAAAGATTAATAAGTATATGTAGAAAAAATATTTTTGTTAATTTTTATATTTGTTTGCTTTGGGAGAGGGTATTTTTCTCAAAATACATTAAAATTCATTTTCAGTTTTAGACTAAAAACAATATATACCTTACAAATAATTTTAGAATATTCATAATTATTGCATTATTATTTGAAAAATTAATTTTGAAAATCATGAGAAGTAGTCTACTAAACAAAGCTCTAGCCAGGAGAGATGGGTAAAAATGATGGGGAGGTGGTTATTATTTTTCCTAACATTTTATAATTATAGCAGTAGGGTATATTATGGGGGATTTTAAACAGATTAACATTAATATATAAATGAATAAGTGAACCAATTAATGTCTATGAAATGTAGAGAAATGTTGTCAGAGAATGATAGCACAGGATAGGGACAAAAAAAGAGATGACATAGCCTTTAGGCTATTTTTTTTTTTTTTTTTTTTTTTTTTTTT
>NW_007740384.1:26820-27620 GCF_000696425.1 Galeopterus variegatus | reverse complement strand
GTGGGAGCGCTGCTGCACTCCCAGCGCTGCACTCTCCCGAGTGCACCACGGGCTCGGCCCAGCCTTCAGGCTGTTTCAAGAGAGGGGGGTCTCCAAGTGTGATCACCGGAACAGTAGAGTAAGCATCAGTGGGGAAATTGTCAGGAATGCAAATTCTCAGCCTCTTCCCCAAACCTACTGAATCCAAAACTCTGAGTGTGTGGTCCTGTAATCTGTGTTTTTAAAACGTCTGCAGGAGATTCTAATGCATCTTGAAGAGAACTACTGCCCTAAGATCTTTGCTTCAAGATCCTACTGCATGACCTAGCCCATTCACTCTTCTATTCTCCTAGACTATTTCATGCTTTCTCCTCATTCCACACACCACCAAATCTCTCGCATTCTCATTCTAAGTGGATAACTGTGTTTCCTATTTTACTGAGAAAACAGAAATTATTAGAATAGAATTTCCACCTAACAACCTACTCACATCTGCCCGCTTTCTCTGCTGCCCCTCCTCTAAGAGCTGTATGCACTCCTATTTGAGGCCAGTGGCCTCTCTTCTGTTTTTGGTCCCATCTGCTCTCACCTGATCAAGGAGAGAATTCTAGAAACACCCCTCCCCCCCCCCCCCCCCCCATATCATCATTTTGCTATTTTCTTTCCTGGAATATTTTTATCAGCATGTAAACATCTTGTAATTTCTTCCGTTAAAAAGGATCCTCTGTTGACCCTGCATGACATGATCTCTAACTCCTCAAATTTATATTGTCATCTCTTCTTTCTCTCTTTCCTTCTTGCTTTGCTCCAGTCACTGTCTT
>NW_007740384.1:25602-26727 GCF_000696425.1 Galeopterus variegatus | reverse complement strand
CCCCCCCCCCCCCCCCCCCGCCATATCATCATTTTGATATTTTCTTTCCTGGAATATTTTTATCAGCATATAAACATCTTGTAATTTCTTCCATTAAAAAGGATCCTCTGTTGACCCTGCACGATATGATCTCTAACTCCTCGAATTTATATTGTCATCTCTTCTTTCTCTCTTTCCTTCTTGCTTTGCTCCAGTCACTGTCTTTCTCATGCACTCCAGGCTCATTCCAAACTGAGGGTCTTTGCTCTTAGCTGTCTCCTCTGTCTGGAATGCTCTTTCCCCAGATAATTGTTCTGCTAACTTTCTCATCTTCTTCATGGCTAAACTTGAGGCTCACTTTATCAGCGAGACCTTCCTGGCAACTCTATTTAATACCACAGCATCAATCCGATCCTTGGTACTACTGCAGCCTCCAATTTGCACACATTTCCCCTGGCATTTTGCATGTTCCAAAAACTATATAATTTACTTATTTATTATTCAGTTGTTTATTATCTTTGTTCTGCTAATAGACTATAAGGTCTAGAATGGTAACTGTATCTGTTTTATTTACTTATTTATCCCACATCTAGAACGAGGATTGAACTCTGGCATAATTAATAAATATTCATTAGATAAATTTATAAAAAGATGTAAAAGACACTAGTATCAAGGTGCTCACTAACACTTAGCATTAACTAAAAATGAAGAAATTACAGAATTTAAGTTGAAACACATTTGAGAAATAAAGAATTTTATATACAGCAATGTTTAGGCCCAGAGGTAATAGTGTACTATGCTTTTTAGCTATTCACCACCGTGTTTTGTTAGATCCTTTCAAAACTGCCTTTTTCTTTTCCTTTCTTTTTTTGTAATTATTTCCAGAACAGGGAAGGATATTCTGGGAAATGCAGAAGTGTATTTCTTGCTTACCTAAGCTAACATAGTACGTAACATTCACATTCCTCCGCTTAATCAACTAAGTATGCATATTAGACATTCTCTTTTGTCCATTCTTAGCTTTCAGAAACAGACATTATTTAAATTATGTTTCACATAACATGATTTCTTGTACAATCAAAAACATGCTACTCACTCCCTCCAAAAGTATACAGAGTTCCATGTACCATTTATTTATCCTTGGTT
>NW_007740384.1:23203-24682 GCF_000696425.1 Galeopterus variegatus | reverse complement strand
TATTTATTCCATATTCCATTTATCCTCAGCAAGCAACTTTCCTGTTCGCAATTGCCTGCCTTGCCAGGTGTCCAAAAGTTTGTTTTGAAGGGTATGTGTCATAGGAGTCCTGCCTGCTCTGGCGTGTTACAGTTTTCCATTAACTTTGATCACAGACATGGAGTCTGAAGAGGTTTCTCATGAGTTATTCTTCATTCAAGATATATAACTCCTTACTACCTTTGTGTAGTAGCAAACTGATTTCTTTTTGAAAGTGAGGATTTGCTTTAGTCTGTTTGGACTACTATAACAAAATACCATAAACTGAATTGCTTAAACAACAAACATTTATTTCTCATGGTTCTGGAGACAGGAAAGTTCCAGATCAAGGTGCTGTGTTTCTTCTAAATTCTAACTACACTAGTGGTTAGAATTTTAGCATATGAATTTGGGGGAATGCAAACATTCAGTCTATAACAGAATTTATCACTACATTTCAATATAGTAACTCACTACTCTGCCTGTTCGTCTGCTGAAATGAAGAGTCCAAAGAGGCAATAAGCAATATCAACTTGCAGTTTAATAGAAACATTGCCATGTCTGCTGGTGGAAGCATTCCTTGCATTGAAACTAGGACATGAATACCTTAAGGGACTAAAGTTGTGGAGATGGAAAAAAAAATGTTTGCTGTTTAATCATATAAGGGTAATGATGAAAGAATCTTCTCCCATTTCATCTCCTTGAATCATGAACATATGAACACTAGTAATGGGATAAAGAGTACCATATATTGGTTGTCGATTTAGAGTATATACGTGTGCTGGATTACACTATTACAGCCCTGCATTAAATTTCCACTTGCTTGCACTACATGTGAGTTTCACTATATGTGCACTCACTATTCTTTTCCCCCCAGATTTATTGAAGTATAGTTTACAAATAAAATTGTATAAATTTAAGGTGTACAATGTGATGAATTGATATAGGTATATATTGTAAAATGATTACCCCATAAAGTTGATTAACACATCTATCACCTCACTTAGTTACCATTTGTGTTAGTGTGTGGTGAGAATATTTAAGATCTCTGATAAGGGTTAATATCCAAAATATATAAAGAACTCATATAACTCAATAGCAAAAAACCAAATAATCAAATTTAAAAATGGGAAAAGGACTTGAATAGACATTTTCACAAAGAAGACATACAAATGGCCAACAGGCACTTGAAAGGGTGCTCACCATCACTAATCATCAGGAAAATACAAATCAAAATCACAAGATATCACCTCACACCTGTTAGGATGTTATTATTAAAAGAAAAAATAAGTGAAGAGAGGTAAGTGTTGGCAAGGATGAGGAGAAAAGGGAATCCTTGTACACTGTTGGTGGGAATGTAAATTGGCACAACCATGATGGAAAATGATGGAAGGGACCCCAGAAAATTAAAAGCAGATCCATTGTATGCCCCAGGAATCCCATTTCTGGGTATATATCTGA
>NW_007740384.1:22287-23158 GCF_000696425.1 Galeopterus variegatus | reverse complement strand
TGTGTGTGTATGTATATGACATTGTATACATTATATATTATATCCAATAATATATTATGTAGCAATGAAAAAGAATGAATTCCTGAACAGCGTGAATAAAACTTGAGGACACTATGCTAAGTGAAGTAAATCAGAGAAAGATAAATACTGTGGAATCTACAAGTCAAACTCATAGAAGCAGAGAGTAGAATGGTGCTTGCCAAGGCCTGGGGAGTGGCAAAAATGATGAGATGTTGGTAAAAATGTGCAAAGTTTCTGTTATAAGATGATTAAGTTCTGGGGATCTAATGCCCAGCTTGATGACTATTGTTAACAACAAGATCATTTGTTATTCTACTGAGACAGCTATTTCAGGGTCAAGCTAAATATGGTTAAGACTAGTTGATTTCATAAGCACGCATTCATTGTTAAACTTCATCTTATATAAAATGAGTTACTCGATCAGAAACAATGAAGTATGGAATACCATAATGGAGAGTCAGTTGTTTTGTAATTACACAAATAGTGGTTTGGACAAAACAATTACAGGCAGGGAAGGTAAATCCATATACAGAATAATGAAAACTATCTTTTCTAGTATAGGAGTAGTCAATGTAGGCATATTACCACAGGTAGCTAGATAAATCCCTTGGAGAATGGTGCCACACTGGAGGCTCAGTGTGCCATCCGAGTGAGCACTCAGCAAGTGCCAGCATGCTGATGGCAAGACAGATATGCGGCCATAGGTAGTGTTTAGTAAACCCACGCATCACATAATCCCTGCTGTAACAGCCACTTTGTTCATAAACCAAATTTCCAAAGACAGAATGGTTGGGAAAAAAGATGGATTATGTCTACAGAACAGACCATTTTATACACGTAGTTACTAAGA
>NW_007740384.1:17682-21353 GCF_000696425.1 Galeopterus variegatus | reverse complement strand
GCAGGTTCCTCATTTTTTATGAGATTTATTTTCCACCCTCTGGCATTCACGTCACTTATCACAATTTCTAATATGATTGCCATTTTCCTTCGACTTGGTCTAATCAGCAGAAATGTTGATGAATAGAATGAACCAGCATGATGTCTCACTGGTGGGGAGCCTGTGCAAGTAAGTTTGGGTTGGAGATTTTGTATAGTTTTGCAATTAAACAATGAAGATATGTACTTGACCACCTGACTTAAAGTCAACTTCTTCTGATGGTCTTTATTAAGAGGTATAAAGGGGGAAAAATTCACTGGATCAATAACTGCATACCAAGTGCCAAAGAATGTGTTGATTTACTTTAGATACAAAACCAAATCTGGAATAATTGCTGAAGTTAGCTTCTCCATCTGATTAAGTCTGTGATAAATCACTTTTATTCTTCATAATACATCTGTCTTCTGCCAAATAGGAAAGTTGAAAGGGAATGTGGTAGGAATCACCAACCTTTGTCTTTAGTGGCAATTATCTTTGCAATCTCTCTAGGAATGTGCTATTGAAGAGGCAATTCTCTCTTCCCACTTGGTCTTTTAACTGGAATAACCCTCATAACATGGGTCAGGGAACCAATGTGGACATTATTTCAGATGTCAATATGTCTATTCCATACCAGGGATATATCAACAAAATGTTTCATGACACATTCAGCCAACTGTGAGATGAACCTGAACCTGTTCTCCACAAGCCTCTGCTCTCACTGGTGGGCCAATAGCATTTTGAGTTTTTGGAATTAGAGTCAGCTGACAGCCAGTATCCAGTTATCTCCCCAACATCTGGTTATGCCATTTACCCAATGCTAAATCATTCTGGTAAATGACTGCATGTACTTTGGGAAAAAAGCTAGGATTTCACAGTATAAATATTTTATAGTGTAGCAGAATCCTTCCTGAGGGAAGGATCAATAGTCTGTACTGGTCGGACTATTTTGATTTCTACTTCTGCTCTCCCATCTATGATGATAACCATGCCCATGTTGTCTTAACCACTGACACCCTAAAATACCATTATCCTCAATGAATTATAGGGACCCAGTGGGCTGGCAGCAAATCTCTCTATCTTCTACCACTTTGTGGAGAAGTAACCACCATAGAGCTGTTCAGCAATGACAGAATACCTCACAAATACATTTGTTATAGCCTCAGTGACAGGAACAGCCTCTGGATGCTCTCACATGACTAGCTAGGGAACAAATAATCAGTTCTCACATGAGAAATCTGTTCTAACACTTCAACCTCTATACACCTGCAGATACCTTCTTTTACAGTATATCAAGGAAGTACTTTCATTTCCATTTTATTCAGTGTGGGTCACCTTGAGTCTATGCTTCAGTCAATCAGCCTATAAAACTGTTAGGAGTCTCTCCCAACTGCTAGAGATAATACAGTGAAAACACAGATAACACAGAATCCAGAATATGTGCCAACAAATATGACCTCATCCAACATTATTTTATTCCACCCTTATTCACTCTTAAGAAGTATTTATATAAATTATAAAAATCTTACATTCTTTTGACCCTCCTCAGAGGATAAAATTTATAACTTATCAACTGGGGTCTTCAGTTTTAAATCTGGTTTAGTAAACCCAATCTGGTTTAATTTTAGAGGCAATGAGAGGTGGTGGGCACAGTCCTTAGAAAAATCAGCAGTTCCTTTCATAGCAACTGCTTCTTCAGGCAAGGGGAGACTGCACCACTCAGGGGAGGAAAAGGAGCTTCTACTGGCAGAGGAGGTGGAGCAGAACCTAGAAAATCAAGACACCAGTTTTATAAAAATTCGCACATATGCCTCCATCCCACTTTTCAATGTCCCACTCTTAACTAATCAATGCCTTAATTTTAACATAGGAGACCTCGTGGGACTGCGAATTCAATTTGCATTGCAATTCAATCACCCACAAGATTAGACTGTGGATTTGGTTTTTATAATCTTGTCTCTGTGTCTACAGAGAAGAAGGTTTTATTTTAGAGTTATCAAAGACTTTTCTGATCACTTTCCTTGACCTTTAGTTATGAATTTAAAACTTTGCACTGACTTTTCCCCCTCCCCCCCAAATACTACAACATAATTACAAGCAACCAATCAATTACATCATACTCCTTATTTTCGATAAAATATTACTGGTAGCTACTACCTTGTCACCCTAAGCCTTGCCTTTATAGGAATGTTATTACAACAGTCCAATTTAAGTATGATAATTTAAGTGACTGTTTTGCCACAGATTGCCATGTGCTACCAACACTCTTTATCCCTGGGAACAGTGACACTAATGCCATTAATACTAATCATACTGGATAAGGTTTTTAGAAAACACATCCTGAAGGTTTTGTTTACTGGAATCACTTGCAAGACCAGTCTTAGACTCAGTTGGTGATTGATTGATCAAGGAAGTAAAAATGATATGAGTGATGCAAAGTCTGGAATATATTATTGTGATTAGCCTTTCCACAACTGGGGAAGTATGTGAATAATTTATGTAAGGTTCTTGCCTCTGCACCTAATAGTGGATCTGAAGTCACTGGAAGGTAAGACTTAAGTAAAAAAGCTGGACATAAAGTAGAGGAGATCAAGGACACATTAGAATCCATGAAGACAACCCAGAATCTGTGGATATAAACATCCAACCTCAATGATATGGGTGATCTGAAGAAGAAGCCAGTACCTGTGTAATAATGCTGCATACATGCATGGTCCAGAATTGCAATATATGAGGCAGGAGATCCAGAAGAAGCTGAGAACCTGTGGGCCTGGGTGTAGCCCCATGTCAACATTCTGAACCAGTAGATAGGTCATAATGTACATGCTATCCAGTGGCAATTTCATCAATCTCCACAGTATAATGGCTGCTGTGGCACTTCCACCTTAAGTATTTCTTTTGTTGACAACCTTAATTTATATTCTCACAGGAAACTGATTTCTGGGAAATATAGTTCCAACTGAGCTAAGTTAGCAGAGTACACATTCACCACAACCCATATTATGTACTGTCACAATTGCATGCTTCGGGTCCATAACCCTTACTACATAAGAGTATCTTCAAAGGAAAAAACAATATATTTTTATTAGTTTAACTCTAGCACATAGCCCAATAACTAAAACATGTAAGATTCTAAATAGATATAAGTTATATGAGAATATATATTCATATGTACATGAACTTAAAAAGTGACTAGAACTAGAGTAGCCAGTGAAAGGGGGATATGTTTTTAGAGCAGACAATCAGCTTTGTATCTCATGAGTATTCATAACCAATAAAAAAATAAAATAAATAAATAATAAAAATAAATTTAAGAAAATTGAGGTTAGTAAAGATGGTAACAATAACAAAATGCAAGGTGTATCTGGGAATAAGTGAGCACATCAACTCAATTGGGGTAGGGTTAATACAGGAAAAAAGGAAGAAATGATTATGGAAACACAGTTCAAATAACACATTGTGAAATACCTTTAATGACAAACTGGAATGTTGAACTCAATATATGTCACAGTTCAATGAAAATATAATGTCTTTCCAAGACATTTTAATATAAAGATTCCTACATTCATGAATAAATGTGTCTTCTTAATCAAAAGATATTAAAAGTTACATTAGCCAATACTACCTAACATAGAGATTTGTTTTTATGTATC
>NW_007740384.1:15115-17216 GCF_000696425.1 Galeopterus variegatus | reverse complement strand
AAAGATATTAAAAGTTACATTAGCCAATACTACCTAACATAGAGATTTGTTTTTATGTATCTCTTATATGTCAGCATGACTTATAAGCCTTCAGTGTATGCTCTAGGCTTTTGGCTTTGCTGATACATGCATAAAATTGTTATTTAATTTTTTTTTCTAGCCCTCACTGAATAGGTTATAATTTAATTTCAAGTTCTAAATATCAATTTAGATACTTTCTATATAGAGAATCCTCTCTATTTGTATCTAGTGTTTTTAAACATATATATATATATATATATATGATATTTTAATCAACATAGTGATACACCAAATAATAATGTAGTTTAAATCACAACTATTGGAGCTTATATCTGTATTACCAACAGAAACAAACTTCTTTTAGAGATTTCTGTAACTTTTTCTTATAGTTCTCTAGCAGAATTTTTCATGAGTTCTCAATGACAGGTGCCCAGCATTGTTCCATTTTGGATCCCTTTTTAAGCCAATCTTCAATCCTAATATTTAGTTTAGAGTTATTCTCCAGTGGAAATCACCACTAATAACACCACACCAACCTCACAAGGGCCTACAGCTCTTCCCTGAAATTACCGTAGGTAACTCAGAAGGCTTTCCTTGATAATATAGAAAATATCTAAGACCAGGTCAAAACTTTTAAAGATACTTTTGTGAAAGCATAAAATATACCTTTTTGTGATTGTCCTTACCTTATTTTCTTCCAGATCTATTTCTCACCCTTCTCTTAAAAGTTACATTGCCCAGGCTCCTTTGCTGTCTGACATCCCCATAGATTTGGTCAATGGGAGGCAATTGTGGAAGATGTTAGGGAAGAAAGGAGGAAAGAAAAAAAAGAAGAAAAAGAAATCAGAGAATTTCTCCTCCTTTCTTTCTGCCTCCAGTGGTGGATTTAACAGTGGCTTCATGTCCTCTTTGATTCTGTGACATTAACCTTACTCTACTTTTGTGGCTCTGGCTCCTGCAGAGAATAACATTGCTTTGGTTCAAGCTCAATCTAAAATGCTATGATTTCTGGTCTCCTCCCTTGTACCTCCTGCCCTAGGGATGGTAGCATCTTCTATTGCTAATCTCTGGGTTGCATTACTATCTATTGCTATAATTCTCAGCATTTCCATCAACCTTTTTAAACCAATTCCTTGAATTAAATTTCCTAGGCTTGAAATATCTGGAATAGTCTCTATTTTTAAATAGACCCACACCGATATACCTTTTTATCTGACAAGTATCAGAATAAAGTTTAGATTTTTCCAGCTAAGAACTGCTCCTTCATTTTCTTATATTCAAACTCTGCAGCTTCTTTAAACCTTTACTTGCTAACAACAAACACAATTTAACAGGAATGGACACTACATTTAAGGCATAATTTAGTCCAAGTTCAGATGTACAAAATAACCATTTGCTAATGAGTATCATAATTTGCAGAGGCATAGTTTGTATGATTAAATGGAATAGTCATCTTAATCTTGAGCATCTGTTCTTGGGTTATTTTACTTCATACAGCTCTTCACAAAGGGTAGGCACTTTTCTTAAATGGGCATAATTAAGGTTTCACTAAAATGTTTTCTTATTTCATATCCAGATCTGCCTCTAAAAAAAAATTACTCTTAAAATAAAATCTCATTCCTGTCCAGAAAGGAGTAAACTTATGATAAACTGTATTATTACAGTTTTTGTTCTGCCTCTTAAACAAAACATCAAAACAGAAATAATGTACCATGTACATAATTTTGGGCAAAACATATGACAACATTTATTAAAAAACATAACCACAGATATAGATATATAGAGAGATATGTCTGAACATTTCCATAATAGTTTTTAAACTTTAAGAACATATTAAAGATTAAAATACTAAGTTTCATGAGAATTTTCGTGTTTGACTTAGGAGTACAAATTTTTAGTTTTTGTAGTAATGAATGTAACTCTTTTTTTTATTACAAGCTTGCTAAGTGCATTGTTATAGATAATCTGCTTAGAGTGATTCACAGCGCTGCTTCCTCACATACTCTTCCTGCTCTTACCAACTCTGCTCTCACTAACATCTCACTCCACTCAGGAGACTCACCTAAGCCAGGACCTTAAT
>NW_007740384.1:13015-14327 GCF_000696425.1 Galeopterus variegatus | reverse complement strand
AACTCTGCTCTCACTAACATCTCACTCCACTCAGGAGACTCACCTAAGCCAGGACCTTAATAGAGCTTATGGCTCAGTTCTCAGAGACAAAAATAAGTAAGTAAGAGAGCAATGTTATTTGAGAATATAATAAATATGATAAAAACCACAAAAATTTTATAAGATTTGAAACCACAAAAATGTAAGATTTTTTAGAAAAACTGAAGGTGTGATGAAGAGGGCCACTAAAACAATATGACTAGATAGTGACACTAGAAAAATGGCAGAATACAAAGTCCAAGCCCTTGATCCCCCACAGAAACATTGATTAAACAATGATATACTGACAAAACACTTTTATCAGTGTTTTGATCTAGAATACAGTGACCAGTTGCAGTACCCAAGAAGAGCACAAAACCAGTAACAGCCACACTGGAATGGGTAAGAAGAGCAATTTCCCTCTACCTATGTGAGCCCCTTTCACAAGCCAGCACAGCTCAGGACCAAGATGGCTTCACTGAAGAAGTCCACCACACATTTAAAGGATAAGTAATGCCAATACTTCTCAAATTCTTCCAAGAAATGGAAGAATAGAGAACACTTCCAAACTCATTTTATGAGGCCAGCATCACCCTGATACCAAATACGGACAGTAACACTGCAAGAATAGAAAACTACAGTCCGATCAATATCCCTGATGAACACAGGTGAAAAAATCCTCAAAAAAATACTTACAAACCAAACTCAGCAGCACAATGAATGAATCATAACACCGTGATGAGGTAGGATTTACCCCTGAGATGCAAATATGATTCAACAAATAAAAGTCAATTAATGGGATGAACCACATTATCAGAACAAAAGATAAAAATTACATGATCATCTCATTATGTACAAAAAAAAAAAAAAAGCATCTGGCAAATTTATATATTTCCATAACAAAAACTCTCAACAGACTGTCTGTAGAAGAAAGTTACATCAACACAATAGAGACCATTTATGAAAAATCCACAGCTAACAACACAGTCAACAGTGAAAACTTGAATGCTTTTCCTCTAACATCAGAATAAGGCAAAGATGCCCACACTCACCACATCTATTCAATACAGTACTGGAAGTTGTAGTCAGAGCATTTAGGTAAGAAAAAGAAAATGAAAAGAAAAAAGTAAAATTGTATCTGTTTGCAGCTGACATAATCATATATGTAGAAAATACTAATTATCCCCCACAAAAAAATCTGTCAGAACACAGTAAAGTTGTGGGCTACAAAAGTAACACAAAAATCAGTTTTGCTTCCATACACTAACAATTAGCTATGTGTAGGAATGCGGGT
>NW_007740384.1:11214-12617 GCF_000696425.1 Galeopterus variegatus | reverse complement strand
AAAAGAAAATGAAAAGAAAAAAGTAAAATTGTATCTGTTTGCAGCTGACATAATCATATATATAGAAAATACTAATTATCCCCCACAAAAAAATCTGTCAGAACACAGTAAAGTTGTGGGCTACAAAAGTAACACAAAAATCAGTTTTGCTTCCATACACTAACAATTAGCTATGTGTAGGAATGCGGGTCAGAACTTATTCCATCCTCACAGCCTTCGGAGCTATGGCTTCAATAGTCACAATTTTCCCCCTTTACAAGGCACTTATAAACTGAGGGAGGGAAGGGAACAGCATGCTATGCCTGTAAGACAAGGGAAGTGACCACATCAACCCCGAAGATGAGCAACAGGAAGCTGCGGAGCACCTGGGAATCTTGCACTTCGGCAGCCTTTCTTTCTTCAGCACAGCTCCACTTTGATCCCAAAGTCCCTTTTGGCTTCATCTCCTCCCTGTCCCTGGGGTTGCAGAGAAAGCAGTTGCACAGCACTCAGATGGATCAATACTCTGTCCATCAGAGTAACTGTAACTGCCCATTGGTAATAAAAATAATAATAGTAATAATAACAATAACAATAATAAATTCCTTGTAAACCACATACAGTTGCTTGCTTCATTCTTTGGCCTCAGGATACCTTTTCAGTTTGGTGGGCATTATACTGTTAGCTCACACTTGAACACTATGTGAAAAGGAAATTAAAATAATTCCACGTACGATAGCATCAAAAAGAATAAAATATTTGGGAATAAAGTTAACCAAGGAGGTGAAAGACCTGTACACGGAAAATTACAAATTGTTGACTAAAGAAATTAAATAAGACACAAAAAACAAAAAGACATTCATTTCTCATGGGTGGGATAACTTAATATTGTTAAAATACTCATACTACCTGAAGTGATCTACAGATTCAGTGAGATGTCTATCAGAGCCCCATGATATATTTTATAAAAACTGAAAACAATTCTAAAATGAATATGAAACCAAAAAAAAAAAAACCACAAATATCCAAAACAACTTATGAAATGGGAGAAAATATTTGTGAATCATATATCTAATAAGAGGCTTATATCAAAAATATGTAATGAACTCCTACACAACAATAGAAGTAATAATAATATTAATCTGAACAAAAAAATGGACAAAAACTTGAATAGACATTTCTTCAAAGAAGACATACAAGTGACCAACAGGTGTATGAAAAGATGCTTAATATCACTAATCATCAATAAAATGCAAATCAAAATTACAATAAGTTATCACCTCACCCTGTTAGAATGGCTGCTACCAAAAGAAATACAAGAGATAACAAGTATTGGTGAAGATATGAAGAAATTTAAATTATGTACATTGTCAATGGGAATAAAAATAAGATTATCATGTGATCCAGAAATCCCATTTTCTGTT
>NW_007740384.1:0-9900 GCF_000696425.1 Galeopterus variegatus | reverse complement strand
TAACAAACTGTATAGTGCATTTAAAAAATTTGTTAACAGCATAGATCTCATATTAAATATTTCGACCAGAAGCAAAACAACCCAAAACAAAGTGAAACAAAATCAAAGGATCATGTGGAAACTTTTGGAGGTGATGGACACATTTATTACCTTAATTGTGGTGTTGGTTTCATGGATGGGATGTATGCATATTTCCAGACTCATCAAATTGCATATATATTTTTTGCATATAAATTATACCTCAATAAAGGTGTTGAAAAAAAAGAGCATGAAGTCCCTGAAGAGGCAAAGAATGGGTGAGGAACAGGCATTTAACATTCAGCCATTTAAGCATGACAGTTACATAACCTAGTTTAAGAGGAAGAGGCAAATTACAGAGTTCTAGGTAAAATGTCTGGGTATTGTACTATGGTGGTGACAATGAAGATGAGAAAGATTGATTTAGAATTTATTTGGGGAGTAAAATTTGGAGGTCTTTCTCAAGGATTGGAAGAGGGTCATGAGCATCTGTCAGAAATAAAATATAGTTGATAAATTACAGATAATAGCATTATTACCTGATCCTGTTCTTGTTCTGTCTCTCGAATGTGCTCAGTATTTTCACGTGCTCTCTCTCAGTATCCGTGCAAGGTAGTCTCTCCCCAACAACCACTAAAGCATACGTTTATAAATATATTTATCTATATGATTATTATGTATGTTTGATATATTAGATCATTTTCTTTTTCACTGTATAAAAATTCCTGTAATTCAAGTCTAATTTGAGACCATGAACCAAGCAGTAAAAATAAATTCAATAACAATAAATATAAAGTAATCATAACAGTGAGAAACCTTTTTTATTATGGCATTTTACAGAATACAATTTCATTCAAAATTTTACACTCTTCCTCAATACATATCTTAGTTTACGGGGGCCAGTGGATGACACATCTAGAAAAAAATAGCTAAGAATTGACAATACAAAATTAATAGTAACCATTTAATGAAATACAAAAATTTTTTAAATCTGAAAATAATTTGATAGAAAATAAAATAAATGGAGTCTATGAGAATGATTTCTAATGTAAATAGTTGATACGTTTTGAGTAACATTTAAGAGGATAGAGGAGAAAACAAAGTTAAGTTCAAAAGAAGTTCAAGCTATGGAGTAATAAATACCTAGTATTTAAAATGTACATGAACTCAGGAATGACAGCCATGACAAATTATTGGCAGAGGCCGAGAATGAATCTGATGAAACATCATATGGTGAACTTTATACCAAATGCAAAAGAAAAATTAAAAAATATAAATAAAAAATGTATTTATAATGTTAAGTATGATAAAGCCTAAAGCTGAAAAAAATGGGGAACAAAAGACGTAAATTGGAGCTGTCATTGTTTTAGAAACTACAAAACTAGGGGCCGGCCCGTGGCTCACTCGGGAGAGTGCGGTGCTGATAACACCAAGGCCCCGGGTTCGGATCCCACATAGGGATGGCCGGTTTGCTCACTGGCTGAGCGTGGTGCTGACAACACCAAGTCAAGGGTTGAGATCCCCTTACCGGTCATCTTTTAAAAAAAAAAAAAAAAAAAACTAAAAAACTATATAAAATTAGATATTTCAGCTCTCATGCCTGTTAGATCTTACTCTGTTTCACCACGTGCTTTAACACTCAAAGCTATGGAGTTACATAACTAGAGCATTAGCATTCACATTATCTGCTTCAGTGTTTCATAAACTTCGTTATTCACGATCAACATTCACATTAACATACAGAAACTCAATTTTTTTCCCTTATTTAATTTTTTGAATAAGATTGTATTTTTCCTACTCCTCATCTAGCCTTGGTTAATAAAATATATATATTTTTATAATTCAGTATCCATGTCTCATTTCTAGCTCATCTTCACTTTTTTTCTCCATGAATAGAAAATAAAATTGCCTTGACAGTTTTGCTGTTAAAGGATGACTACAATTTATATTAGAAAATTTAGAATAACTTAATGGTAAAGGGAGAAAAACACTTCTGCTGCAAGTAGACAGAATAATGATTATGTAGCTCTCTTTCATTACTTCATTGTGATTATAGTATAATATGAGTATCCAACATTTTTGAATGTTTTGGAGACATAATATTTACACACAGACAAAGGCAAAACATGTCATATATTCATGCCTTCATGTGTAATAACATGTAATGGAATAAAAAGAAAAAAAAATGATTCAAACACTTGGCAGCCAAGTTTCTCTTAGAAGAGATACTATCATAGTAAACATACAAGTGAAAAAAAAAACAAAAATTGTAATGAGCATTTTTAACATGTTAAGTAGAAGTCAAAGTCCTTTGGTCAGAGGGCCAAAGAAAAAAATAATAAAGTGCATGCATTCTATAGAAAACTTAACACAACTTTCTCACTTCCTAGTTGCTGACTTGAGATAAGATATTTAGCCTATCTAGATCTGATTTCAGAGCACTTAGAATAGTACATGGCACAGAATAGGTTCTCAGTAGATGTCAGCTATCATTAATGAACAATGAGCACCTAGCCACCTTCTGTCACTAAGCTCCCAGAACACAATATGTCAGGTTAATTAGTATGCTGTAGAAAGATGGGAGACATCTTCTCTGAGAGAAATAAACTTCCACATAGAAAATACCTAAAAAACGTTCATACTGGTTTTCTAAATACTACAACCACGTCAGATCGTCTTTCAACCAAATTCAAAATTGATAGGATATATTTAAACATACAGCAATTCCCAACATCTTTGATGCATATTCTTAAATATGTTGAGACACCTAAAAAATTCCAAACACTTGAAGAAAAAAGAATCTAATAATAAGGCAGAAAACAAAAGAAGCAAACAGAAAATTGTTAGTTGTAGGAATTATATAAAGGCAGGGAAAAGGAATCTTCAAATGCACTATTATTAATATATCTTTAAAGAACTAAAACAGTATTGCATCTATTAAAAAAGGCTACTACTGTAAAAAAAATAGCAAATTCATAGAAATAAAGAGTGCTCGAAATTAAAAATATAATGGTGTTATAGACTAAAATGTGCCCCCCAAAATTCATATGTTGAAGCCCCAACCTTCAATGTGATTATATTTTCAGACAGGGACTTTAAAAGGTGATTAGGGTTAAATGAGGTCATAGGGTGGGCCATAATCCAGTGACTGGTGTTCTTATAAGAAGGGAGAGATACTAGGAATAAAAGTACACAGAGAATTGGCCATATGAGGACACAGAGAGAAGACGCCCATCTGCAAGCCAAGAAGAGAGATCTCAGGAGAAACCAAATCTGCTGGCACCTCAATCCTTGACTTCCAAACTCCGGATCTGCAAAAACTGAATTTCTGTTATTTAAGCCATCAGTTTGTAGTATTTTTCTATAGCAGTCCTGACAGACTAATACAAATAGTAAAAGTAAAAATTGAATAGAAATACTAAAAAATAAAGATGAAAAAAATAGAGAGGAAAAAAAGAAGTAGAAGAATATACATAAGAAAGTTCGAGAACCAGGCTGGAAAGACTAATCTTCAAACAATAAAAGTTTTCTTAAAAAGAACACAACAAACGGAGAGAAGGAATTTTACTAGGGTTTTCTAGTGAAACAGAACAAATAGGTTGTGCGTGTGTGAGAGAGAGATTTTAAGAAGATGGCTTATGTGATTATGGGGGCGGAAAAGTCTATTATCTGTAGTGTAGGTCAGCAGCCTGGAGACCCAGAAAAAGCTGTTGTTGCAGTTCAGATCCAAAGGTAATCTGACTGGAAGCCAAGGGAAATGCCTATGGTTTAGTTCAAGTTCAATGGCTATCTCCCGGCAGGATTCCCTTTTGCATGGGGGAGGTTAGTCATTTGTTCTAATTCAGGCTTTTGACTGATAGGATGAGGCCCACCCACATTGTGGAGGGCAATATGCTGTACTCAAGGTCCACTGATGTAAATATTAAACACCTGTCATAAAGCACCCTCACAGAAATATCCAGAATAACGTTTGACCAAATATCTGGGAAACATGGCTCAGCCAAGTTGACACATTAAATGAACCACCACAAGGATCATCAGAGAAGTTATTCAATAAAATTTTCCAGACCTACACAACATTTTCATGATAGCAAGGGCCCACCAAAAAGTTACCCAGTGTGTTAGTCAGGGTTCTCCAGAGAAACAAAACCAATAGGATATATGTCATACACAGATATAAAAGGAGATTTTACATATATATATATATAGGAGTTGGCTCATGCAATTATGGAGACTGAGAAGTCCCATGACAGGCTGTTTGCTAAGTGGAGAACCAAGGAATTCAGTAGTGTAATTCAGTCTGAGTCCAAGGCCTGGGAACCAGGGGAGCCAACAGTGTAACTCTCAGTCCAATGCTGAAGGCCTGAAAAACTGGAGGACCACTGCTATAAGATCTGGAGTTCAAAGGCCTGCACCCTAGAGTTCTAATGTTCAAGGGCAGGAGAAGATGGGTACCCCAACTCCAGAAGAGAGAGCAGATTGCCTTTCTTCTACCTTGTTGTTCTATTTGGGCCCTCAACCAATTGGATGTTGCCTGTCCCCATTGGGTGAGGGTGGGTCTTCCTTACCCAGTCCATTGATTTAAATGCTAACATCTCACAGAAACACCCTCACAGATATACCCAGAAATAATGCTTTATGAGCTATCTGAGGATCTCTTAACCCAGACAAAGTGACACCTAAAACCAACCATCACAAGTCCATACCTTGTCATTATGGCACTAATATGCATCCTTTTAAACCATACCTAAATAAAGACAACAACAAGGTCATTGTTCCACCTAACATGATACAACTATCCTACATATGACTGAAAATGTTCTAATCCCTTCCCCAGAAGAGGTAAAGTCCTTGAATGATGTTTACTCTTCTCTTGATATTCCATAACTTAAATGCTATGATATAAAATTAACAATACTTAAATATTGATATAAAGTCAACACATCTTATGTTCCAGGATAAAGGAATGAGAAAGGAACAAAAACAAAGATGTTTGCTTAATATATGTATCTATACACACAAATGCATGATTTAACAAAATAGGAAAAAAATAACTCATAACAATTTTAGTCCTCACTTCTGTAAATGGTTGTGTGGCCATAGTCGGTATTTATAACTACCTTATTCTACTATCTATTCTGCATCCCTTAGCTTTCAGCAAGCATCTCACGTGGCCATGCTTCTTTACCTGGTGAGGTGACCCAAACCTTCATTCCTGAAGTTTCCGGGCCATTCATAGTCCTGCCTAGATTGGCCTGCTGTGGTTTCGCATTGTTCTTAATCACAGGGCATTGGTAATACTAAAAGATGTCCTATGGCATCTTCTGTGCAAGAGGTCTTTAAGTGTTTGTGGAAGGATTAGTATTATTTTTTAATTCAATTTCCCCACAAACTTTTTGAAGTATCTTTTTATTCCAGAAATACTCTGCTTACCTCCACTATGGAGCACCAGTCCAGTTTTCCCTTGGTAGTTGGAATCAATTACTCCAACCAACACTGTAAGTCCATTCTTGGCCTGTTGGTCCAGAGGCATGAGGAGCCCAAAATGTCCTGGTGGCAGTCTTAATGTCCTGTTCAAAGGAAGTATTTTTTTTTTTTCCTTTTTGTCTTTTTTCGTGTCCGGCAACAGATCGCAACCCTGTGTCGCGCCCGTACTGGACCGGGACCGGCAACAGGATCACAACCCTCGGTGTTGCGCCCGCACCTCGCTCAGCCAGTGAGCGGGAACCGGTCTGTATGTGGGATCCGAACCCTCGGGTGGGGGAGATCCAGATATTTTATGTATATTAGTTACATCAACAAAAAGTTGACATTTAAAGAGAAAAAGAAAGTATATTTTTTTTGTTGTTAAACCTCTTTTCTGTAGTAAAGCATTGTTGATAAGCTTCTAAGTAACAGAAAGCATTTAATCTGAAGACATTTTTAGAACTGATCAAATTTGCACTGTGGTTTAACTGAAACCATATGTACATAGCACAAAGCATAGAAGATACACTATAATAAAAGCAACTAAGATTCATATAGGATAATAATATTGAATAGGACTCTATTTATTTATTTATTTATTTATTTATTTATTTATTTATTGGTTATGAATATTCATGAGTTACAAAGCTGATTGTCACCCCTCATGCCCATGATGTGAGGGCCAGATTCATACTGGCAGCATAAACATTACCACAAATTGCATTTGTACCCTGTGTCCCCCACCCAATTATCCCCAACCTCCCTCTCCCTCCCTCTTTTCTCCCAACTCCACTTTGCAGCTCAAGGAATGTTCTCTCCCTCTGCAAGTCCAACGCACTACTGTGGTCTTTATTTCCTTCCTTCTTTCTCTCTTAGCTCCTACACATGAGTGAGCACATGTGGTATTTTCCCTCTGTGCTTTGCTTATTTCACTCAACATAAATTTCTCCAACCTCATCCATATTGTTGTAAATGGGAGTATTGCATTCTTTTTTATGGCAGAGTAGTATTCCATGGTGTATATATACCATAGTTTCCTTATCCAGTCATCCATTGATGGATATTTAGGTTGGTTCCATGTCTTGGCTATTGTAAACAGAGCTGCGATGAACATGGGAGGTCAGGTATCCCTTTGACATGATGATTTTCATTCCTCTGGGTACATACCCAGTAGTGGGATTGCTGGATCCTGTGGAAGATCTATCTGTAGTTGTTTGAGAAGCCTCCATACTGTTTTCCATAGTGGTTGTACTAATTTATCATCCCACCAACAGTGTAGAAGTGCACCCTTCTCTCCGCACCCTCACCAGCATTTGTTATTCACCATCTTTTTGATTAGAGCCAGTCTCACTGGTGTGAAGTGTTATCTCAATGTAGTTTTAATTTGCATTTCCCTGATGACTAGTAATGTTGAGCATTTTTTCATGTACCTGTTAGCCATTGTATGTCTTCCTTTGAAAAATGTCTATTCAGCTCATTTGCCCATTTTTAATTGGGTTATATGTATTTTTACTGTTGCTTGAGTTCCTTGTATATCATGGATATTAATCCCTTGTCAGATGCATAGTCAGCAAAAATTTTCTGCCATTCTGTAGGTCCTCATTTCACTCTGTTGATTGTTTCCTTTGCTGTGCAGAAGCCTTTTAGTTTGACACAATCCCATTTGTCTATTTTTTCTTTTACTTCTTGTGTTTTTGAATTCATGTTCATAAAGTTTCTGCCCAGACCTAGTTGCTGAAGTGTTTCACCTATATTTTCCCTTAGTAATGTTACAGTTTCAGGTCTTTAATCCATTTTTAGTTGATTTTAGTGTATGGTGAGAGCTGCATATCTAGTTTCATTCTTCTGCATATGGATATCCAGTTTTCCCAGGACCACTTGTTGAAGAGGCAGTCTTTTCCCCAATGTAGATTTTTGTTGCCTTTGTCCAATATCAGTTGGCTGTAAGCCTGAAGGGTGATTTCTGGGTTCTCAATCCTACTCCACTCATCTGAATGTCTAATTTTATACCAGTACCATGCTGTTTGGGTTACAATAGCTTTGTGGTATAATTTTAAGTCACGTAGTGTTATGCTTCCAGCTTTATTTTATTTATTTATTGTTTTTTGCTCAGGATTGCTCTGGCTATTTGAGGTCATTTGTTTTTCCATATGAAGGGTAAGATTGTTTTTTCCATTTCTGTGAAGAATGTTGTTCGTATTTTGATTGCGATTGAATTGAATCTGTAGATTACTTTAGGTGGTACAGACATTTTCACAATTTTAATTCTTCCAATCCAAGAGCATGGAATATCTTTCCATCTTTTCATGTATTCTTTAATTTCTTTCAGAAGTGGTTTGTTGTTCTCATTGTAGAATTCTTTCAACTCCTTGGTTAAATTGATCCCTAGGTATTTGATTTTTTTCATGACAATTATAAATGGGCTTACTTTCTTCATTTCTCTTCTGTTAAATCATTATTTGAGTATATAAATGAAATTAATTTGGGGGCATTTATTTTGTATCCTACAACATTACTGAAGTTACTAACCAGGTCTAGGAGTTTTTTGATAGAGTCTTTAGGTTTTTCTGTATGGCATCACGTCATCTGCAAATAGGGAAAGTTTGACTTCATTTTTTCCCATCTGGATTCCCTTTATTTCTTTCTCTTGCCTTTTTCGCTCTGATTAGTACCTTCAGTACTATGTTAAGTAGAAGTGGTAAGAGTGGGCATCCTTGTCTTGCTCCTGTTCTTAAGGGAAAGGGCCTCAGTTTTTCCGCATTCAGAATGATACCGGCAGTGGGCCTGTCATAAATGGCTTTTATTGTGTTCACATATTTTTCTTCTATACCTACTTTGTTGAAGGTCTTTTTCATGAAGGGATGTTGAATTTTGTCAAATGCTTTTTCAGCATCTATTGAGATAATCATATTGTCTTCATCATTGAGTTTGTTGATGTGATTTATTACATTTATTGACTTTCTTATGTTGAACCATCCTTGCATAACTGGGTTGAATCCCACTTCATCATAGTGTATAATTTTTTTAATAATTTGCTGTATTTTGATTGCTAATATTTTGTTGAGAATTTTAGCATCTAGGTTCATCAAGGATATTATCCTGTAATTTTCTTTTTTTGTTGTGTCTTTATCTGGTTGTGCTATCAGAGTTATGTTGGCCTCATAGAATGTGTTTGGGAGAGTAGCTTCTGTTTCAATTGTTTGGAATAGTTTGAGGAGAATTGGTATTAACTCCTCTTTACAAGTTTGATAGAATTCAGCTGTAAAGCCTTCCAGAAATGGACTTTTCTTTGTTGGAAGATTGCTAATTACCACTTCAATCTCCTTGCTTGTTATTGGTCTGTTCGGGTTTTCTGTATCTTCTTGGTTCAGTCTTGGTAATTTGTATGTGTCTAGAAACTTATCCATACCTTCTAGATTTTCATATTTGTTGTCACACAGTTGCTTATAATAGTCTATAAAGATTGTTATTATTACAAGACTTACTTCAACTTTCCTCTCTCCTCAGTTTTTCACTAGAAGTTCCAGTGTCGTTCCAGTGTCCATGGTGACACAGGTACTTCACTATTTCTCTTGTACACACACTGCCAACTCTCATACAGTACTTCTATTTTGGAGCAAACACAAGTTTTCTTGCATACTAAATATGCAACATGCAATGGTTTTCCAGACTTTAATACTTCATGGGTTGCCAAAATTTAAAATAAAGCATTTGCTCACTATCGTAGAATAAACAACTTTTTACTTTGTCACATAAAGTCATCATTTTATAAAAAGGTTATTTTAACTACCAAAATTTAAAGAATATGATCTTAGAATACAAATATTAAATACTTTAGGTGTTAAAAAAAAATAAATGTACTAATGTGTCTGCATCAACTTTATGTGTGTGAGTATTGGGTAAAATCCTGTCAAGCATTGGCCCCAGTCCTTAGGAACACAGCTTTGAGACTCTCTGTAATAGAATATGCAAGACCCACCTGCCCAACAGTTCTCTTCCCCCAAATAACTCAGGTCAATTAGGAAACCCCACTATTATATCTGAATATCAGTTATCTTATGTTGGAGACCAGCTCCAGTCAAGTTGTGGGTACCCAAAAAGGGAGAGGGAGAGTCAGTGAATATAAAAAACACAGACAGAGACCTCAATGCATCAATATGCACGTTCTCTCTCTGCCGGCTGTCAGCGTGTTGCAACTGGAGCACAGTAGAGCAGTGAGACAATGCATTTTATTTAGTTTTTTCTCTGCAGGGGTTTTTTTGCTACTATTTTTTATTACATCAGCAAACTTGATAATTCAAAAAGGACAGGGGAAGCCAGTTTTTTTCCTTTGTTAGCACGTTTCAGGTGATAACCTCGTGCTTCCTCCTTTTGGTATCAGGTTATCAGATTGGGACCATGTTCTCATTGTCTTGA
>NW_007740383.1:28381-30452 GCF_000696425.1 Galeopterus variegatus | reverse complement strand
GACAACACCAAGTCAAGGGTAAAGATCCCCTTACCGGTCATCTTTAAAAAAAAAAAAAAGATTAGTTTAGAAGCATAGAGGTACAAGAGTGAACAAAACAATTTTGGATAACAAAGAAGAGGAGGTACTTGCTATGTCAGGTAATAGGACATTTTAAAAAGATATAAAAATTTGTCAGTGTGATATTAGCACAGAAATTGACAGATAGAATTGGCCAGTGCAATGGTTTTCAACCAGGTGCAAATTCACTCCTTGGGGATGTTTGACAATGTCCATAGACATTTTTGGTTATCACAATTGGGGGAGGGGGTGCCACTGTTATATATTGGTAGAGGCCAGGGATGCTGTTAAATGTCCTACAATACAGAGGACTTTTCCCCACAACAAAGAATTGTTGGCCCAAATTGTTGCACTGAGAATAGAGAGAGTCCAGAAACAGACAAATTAAAATATAGGAATTGGAATAAAACTTTTTTTTTAAAGGAAAAAATTGGCGAATTTGCTTACGTCAAATACAAGGGCTGGCCGGTTAGCTCAGTTGGCTAGAGTGCAGTGTTATAACACCAAGGTCAAGGATTCAGATCCGTGTACCAGCCAGCTGCCAAAAAACAAACAATAACAACAAAACAAATACTAATAATATGAAAGACAGCATATATAAAGTTAAAAAAACAAGTGATGGACTGCAAAGATATTATATATAATGTATAAACATCAATATCTATATACACACACGCAGTCAATCCTCATTATTCTCAGATTCCATATTTGTAAATTCGCCTACTTGCTAAAATTTATTTGTAACCTCAAAATCAATACTTGAGGCACTTCAAAGGTCATTTACAGATGTGGGCATGTGCAGAGCAGCAAAAAATTTGAGTTGCACCTGTTCCCGGCTGATGTTAGGCAAGGCAACCCTCTGCCTGCTTGTTTCAGCTCTCATACTGTAAACATGTGTCCTTTTTGCAGTCTATTCAGTGCCACGGTTTTCGCATTTTTGTGATTTTTGTTGATGTTTTTACTGTTTAAAATGTCCTCCAAGCATAGCGCTGAAGTGCTGCCTTATGTTCCTAAGAACAAGAAGGCTCTGATATGTCTCACAGAGAAAATACATGTGTTAGATAAACTTCTTTCAGGTGTGAGTTACAGTGCTGACGGCTCTGAGTTCAGTGTTAATGAATCAATAACATATATTAAATCAGGTGTCTTTAAACAGAAGCACACAAAAAACAAAGTCACGTATTGATTGGTTGACAAAAATATTTTCACCAGAGGCACACAGGAACCTAATCTTATTTCCGCTAGGAGCAATGATTCAGTATTTGCTAGTTCAATATTTGTGGTGACTTTATAGAACATAACTACAGTGAATAATGAGAATCAACTGTACATAACATAAGACAAGATTGATAGCCAGGACATATAAGTACACCTTTAAACAAGTGAGAAAAACATAATCCATACACAAAAAAATACATGCTCAATGAAATAAATGCTCAATACACATGAAAGGATGCGCATGCTTGCTAATAATCAGAATTTAAGAATGAACAATTACACTGACAAAAGTTCAAAAATGGACCATATTAATAGTGAGAAAGTTGGGGGGATGGATTCTCAAATACTGCTGCTAAGAGTATAAATTGGTACAGCCACTTTGTAGAGCAATTTGGCAATGTCTATTTAATCTAGAAATGTATATTCCTTGTAACTCAGTAATTCCACTTTTAATTATCTGCCCTAGAGAAATAATTGCATTAGGAGAGGACTTGTAAACACAAATATGATGATAATCTGTCATATGAGAAACAAACTAAATTTCCATCAGTACAGGAATGGATAAGTAAACAATGATATCGTGTAATAATGAAATATGGTACAGTAGCTAAAAGGAATGAACTAGCTCTAAATGGACCATCTCATTTGCTCTTCAAAATGACTGAGCAGGATATAAATCTTATTACTACTGTTTTACAGATAAGGAACTTGAGGCTCAAAGTCACTTAGTGAGTAAGTGACAAAGCCAACTCTACCTCCACCCTCCTTCCTCTCCTTTCCTGGTGGCTGTAAA
>NW_007740383.1:26636-27865 GCF_000696425.1 Galeopterus variegatus | reverse complement strand
AAAGGGAAGTCCCTAGTATGTATCAGACACTGTTTGAAACATTACATTCACTGTCTCATCTAATCTTCCCAGCTACCCTAGTGAGGTAGGTGTTATTATCACCCATTTTACAGATGTGAAAACCAGGTCTCAAAGAGGTTAGATGACTTGCTCAACGGGTCACAACTTATATATTGTAGAGCTGGAATTCAAACGTGTGTCTTTCTGCCTCCAAAGTCGTGCTCTTTCCACCTCACCAGGCCATTCTGTGAATGCACTGGCTTGTGCCCTACTCCCCTTGCCTCACCCCACCTTGCCCTCCCACCTCCCTACCCCCCCACCCCCCAGCTTTTCCGGCTCAAGGAGAACACAGTTCATCCCTTGGTGCTATGAATTGAAACCACTCTCCTGCTTTTCACTGCTCAGCCACCAGCTGGATTATTCAGTCACCAGGGTTTAAGACAGCATGTACGCTTGCTTTTTGCTTCTTATTGTTGAGATGGAAAATGCATTTCCTGACGTTTTACTAAATGACGGCTTTAGGTTCTCTTTGCCTTTTGCTCACACGCAGCTCTTAGTTCTCCCCTTTCTTCATTAAGCTTTGTTCTCTTTCCCTCTAAACCCAAAGCATCAACCTAGGGGCCTTCTTCTGCATTTAAGACAGTTTACAGGCCCACTACCTTTTTTTTTTTTGGTGGCTGGCTGGTATGGGGATCCGAACCCCCACTATCTTATAGTCATTAGTACTTTACCCTTTACAGACTTTCATGTCTGTTTGCTGTCTTGCTCTTCAGTAGGACATGTAGAGAGATCATTACCCCTGTTTTATAGCAGAGGAAACCAAGGCTCAGCCAGGGAAAATGAACTAAGTCCACACAGCTGGTGAGCGTGTGTCACTGGGATGTCAACCCAGATCTCCCAGACACCAAGCCTATGATTATTGCACTGTACATTAGGGTCCTTATCTGTGAGTTTGGGGGTAAGGGTGAGGTGGGGAGTGCCTTGGCAAGAGCAGAGAGGAAATGGAAAAGTAGTTTATGAAACAGGCTCCTTCCCCTGCCCAGGTGTTCTGTACTCTGTCCCATTATCCCCACCACTATCCCATCCCCACACTTGGGAAGCAATAAAGACCATCACTTTCTTACTGTAGTACTTTGTGAGGAACTAGCTAGATCAGAAGGGTAACTGAGTTCCTACACTGTGCTAAGGACTTCAAAGACATCATCCCATTTAACCTGCTCAACTACTCT
>NW_007740383.1:0-22952 GCF_000696425.1 Galeopterus variegatus | reverse complement strand
TTTAATCATATCTGCAAAAACTTTACTGTATAGGGTAATATCCACAGATATTATCAGGTTCAAGAGATTGGGACCTGATATCTTCAGGGGGACATTGTTCAGCCAACTCTACCACATGAACCAGCAATTGCACTCTTTGGAATTTATCCTAGGTAAATGATGATGTATGTCAGCACAAAAACCTGCACACAAATGTTCATAGAAGCTTTATTTGTAATAGACAAAACTGGAAACACTCTAAATGTCCTCAATGGGCAAATGGTACAACTGTACAACAGAGTACTACACAGCCATAGAAAAGGAATGTACTATCAATACATGCAATGACTTGGATAGATCTCAAGGACATTATGCCGAGTGAAAAAAGCCAAACTCTAAAGATTGTATACTGTATAACTCCACTTATATAACACTCCCCAAATGGCAAAATTGTAGTCATGGAGAACAAGTTAGTGGTTATCAGGAGTTAGGTTTAGGGGGAAGGTCTGACTATAAAGGGGTAGCATGAGGAAGTTTCTTTGTGGTGATGGAAAAGTTCTTTATCCTGATTGTGATAGCAATGATTGTATAAATCTATACATGTGATAAAATTTCATAGTACTATACCAAAAAAAGTACATATAAAAACTGGAAAAATTAAATAGGATGTGCAGTTTAGTTAATCATATTGTATCAATATCAGTCTCCTAGTTTTGAGAACGTACTATGGTAATATAAGATGTTATCATTGGGGAAAGCTAGATAAAGGGTACACTGGAACTCTCTGCACTATCTTTATAACTTTGTGTGAGTCTTAAATTATTTAAGAATAGAAAGTTCAAAATAGAACAAACAAACAAAAAGATTTATTGGCTCTATAGGTGGGAAATCCAAAAGTAGGATTGGCTTTAGGCGTGATTTATATAGAAGTTCCCACCAACCTCAGACCTGTGGCTCCATTCTCTGAGATTCTCTCAGCTCTGCCCTCTATCTTGTGTTGGCTTTCTCCTCGGGCTGACTTTTCTCAGGTGGTAAGTTAGATGCCAGCAGTCCCTGGAAATACATGCCTTTTGTTCCCATCTATCCAGGAGGAGAAAGAGGGTGCCATCTCTTCCTTCAACCAAGAGAAAAGAAAAAGACTTAAGCTGTTCTCTGATTAAACCACCTAAGTCGGGCTGGCCCGTGGCTCACTCGGTAGAGTGCAGTGCTGATAACACCAAGGCCATGGGTTCAGATCCCATATAGGGATGGCCGGTTCGCTCACTGGGTGAGCATGGTGCTGACAACACCAAGTCAAGGGTTAAGATCCCCTTACCGGTCATCTTTAAAAAAAAAAAAACACCTAAGTCATGTGTCTGCCCCTAAACCAGTCACTGTGTCCAGGGAAATACTATGCATTGATTGCCCATCCATGTGGCAGAGGAATGGGATTATTTTATTGGCTCAGATCAATCAGATCCCAGTCCTGGAGCTGGGATGGGACCAATCCCACCCAAATATAATTGCTGTTACCCAGATAGGAAGGTATAGAATGGATGTTGGATAGACAACCCCAATGTCTAGTACAACTTCCTTCTTGAAACTCACTCTTCCCTTGGTTTCAGAGGTGCATTCTTCCTGGATATTCTCCGTCAATGCAGCTTCAAGCATAGAAGTTTGCTAGGCAGAGAAGGAGTTAAATGTCATTTCAGGTAGAAGAAATGACACAAGCAAAGGCCCAGAGATGTGAGGGAATGGACCCATTTAGGGAACAATGAGAATTTGGTGTGGCAAAGCATAGAGTTCTTGAGGGAAGGGTGGTAGTAACAAAGCTGAAGAGAAGAGATGGACCCGTTCATGAAAAGCCTTGAATGCTATCTCAAGGATCACAGGTAAGGCGAAGACATTGAAGGATTTTGAGAAAGAACAGTATGTGGACTCACTTGGCCTGAGAAAGATCTCTCTGTTACAGCATAAAAAATCATGAGTAAGAGGTGGGGAATCATAAGGCCAAGTGAGCTTTCTTTCAAGCTCAGATATAAGAGAAGAGAGAATAAGGCAGTCGATGAAGAGACTCATGGAATCGATACTTAAAGCAGAGACAATATGTGTTTTTAAAATGTTCAGCACTCCTCTGCATACTAGCTTTGTGGTAAATCTGTGTTCTCATCTATAAAATGGATATTTAATAGTACCTACATAATAGAGTCATGTCGAAGGCCAGGTATTCATCTCTCCTACAATTGTTTATTGTCTGTCTCTCTCATCAAACTGTAAGTTTATGAGAAACATTGGCAGCTCCTAGTGCATGACGTGGTATATTGGGGGATGGGGTGGGGTGTGATCCTGGTGGGGAGGAAGGGGCTGCAGGAGGAAGCCTCACACCCTCAGCTTGCTGTTTTCCAGGCCCCATGGAAGTGCCCTCTAACTGCCAAGGTGTAAACACGGTCATTGCGGTGGAGTTGCGAGGAGGGAGTCCTCTCAGACAGAATTACCCCTTCTTGAAATCACGGCTGGAAAGCAATGAGGGGCAGGTCATGGACTCCAGACATCTCCACCAGCACTGCTTCATAGCCACAGTGACTGCTGATGACATTCTAGGAAGCCCTGAGGAGGCCCTTGTCCCCATCCCTGACGCATGTGGACCAATCCCATAAGCATCCAATAAATGTCTCTGCATCATCCCGTTCTGGAGTCTCTTTTCAGTGGAAGGTAGGAATGGGCACAGTCAGAGGGATTTGGAGCCTAGCAGGATAAATGAGGGTTTTTCCTAGCAAAGGCTCCCAGGTCCTGTTGTGGACCCAGCTACACTGTTCTGCCTGGACTATTGTGGGGCAAAGGAAGTTAGACATGAATCCCAGGAAACATGGTCAGAGAAAAATCTGGGGCCTGTGGAGGCTCAGAGGAGCCCCTCTCCTAACTGGGCATCAAGAGAATTCCGATTTGGTCTTTCTGCCCCAGAGAAGGTATATTTAGGAGCCCCTAATAAAGAAAAAAAAAAAAAAAAAGATGATCAGCACTCATGGGGGGTGATCCTTGCCTCTGCAGCAGTTCTGCCCTGCCCTGGAGTGAGGAATCGAGTGAGAGGGAGTATAGTGTGCACGGGGCTCAGCCATCTTTCATCATCTCGGGTGGATGAAGTGAATGAATAAGTGAGTGAGAGAATGAATGGTTAGCAGACTGAGCACAAGCTCCAGAGGGTGAACTCAACCACATCCTGATCCTGTGTGGCCTTGATAAAGTCCCTTAGTCTCCCTGAGCCTCAGTGCCCTTGCTGAGTTATTGCAAGTGATGGATGGATTTGAACTCTTCATAAACATTAAAGTGCTAAAAAAAGAGGTGATGGATTTGAACTCTTCATAAACAATAAAGTGCTAAAACACTTTTAAAATTGCACACGGGTGTTTTCCAGTATAACATAGTCATTAAGAGTGGGGACTCAGGAGCCAAATGCCTGGTTAAAATCCTGTCCCTGCCACTTACTTGCTAGGAAGCCTCTGTGCCTCAGTTCTCTCATGTGTACAAGCAGGGATAATAGTAGTATCTACCTCATGGGCTTTGAGGAGGATTAAATTACTTAGGCCATGAAAGTACTTAGAATAGTGTTGGCAAATGGAAAGCACTGTGTTAGCTATTATTATTATTAGTTTATTTTTAACACTTTTTATTATTAAGCTGATAGCAAAGGAACCTTAGGCAGGATGCTGACTGCCATCCCTGTCTCCTGGCTGCTCATCTAACTTTGGCAATGGCTTTAGGCTTTGCCTTGGGAGTGCAAGGCAAGGATCTGGGAGACTCAGTAGCCACTTTTTAAAAGCAGCTCTTGACATTTCAGACAGTGACATGACCTGCTGCTGGATTTGGCAACAGTGAAATGGTTACTTCTAGATATCTGCACATGGGGCCTGAGCCAGCCAAGGGCACATGATGGGGTGGCAAGGCAGCATGAGCCACCCATAGAAGTGCCCTAGGCTGGATGTCAAGAGACCTCGGTATGTTCTGGTCTTGCTTTATTCGTTGTTGTTGTTATTGTTGTTGTGTGTGTGTGTGTTCTTATTTTCAGCACTCTAAATCTAGCACCTTTGTGCACTCGTACACTTGGTGATGTCTATTCTATGCCAGGCCCTGCACATGTTGCCAGAAACAGAAAAGAATCAGAAACAGCTCCTGTCCCCAAGGAGCTCATATGGAGAGCGAGATAGACACACAAAACAGCAGTGGGCCCAATGATGGCCATTCGCACAGCTTGAGGGAGGAAGTGATGTCTGAGCTGAGTCATCAAAGATGAGTCAAAGTTTCCAGGTGAGACAGGATCGGAAGACATTAACGGTCAGAGTACAACCTGTTCAAAAACAGTAAGAGAGCCTAGCACAGCCTAGGAACTGCGAGTTACTTGTAGAAGGAGCTTAGGGTACTTGTGTGTGTGTGCATGTGTGTGCGCGTGTGTGTGGTGGGGATGGGGGATAGTTGGGAGGCTTAGTCACTGGTGTCCTGTGTGACCTTTCACAGGACAGATCCCTTCTCTGTCCTTGGTATCCCCATCAGTAAAATTCATTTTTTCTCTGAACACTTTCTGTGCTGTGCCTTCTGGGAGGTTACGAGGAGGAATCCGATAATGCCCTTGCCTTTAGGCTGCTCACAGTCTGACAGGGGGAGATGATCAGTAAATTCTAAAAGCTCAAGTGGTCATCAGTGACCTAGGGCAGTGGTTCTAAAACTTCAGGCTGCATCAGAATCAGCTGGAGGGCTTGTTAAAACACAGAATTGCTGCTGCATCTCCTGCCCCCCACCCCCCATTCAGTAGGTCTGGAGTAAGTCCCCAGAATGTGCATTTCTAACAAGTTCCAGGTGATGCTGGTGCTGCTGGTCTGGGACCACCCTTTGAGCACAACTGGCCCTGAAGAACAAAGACACGCTTTGAGGACTCTGAGCAGAGATGTTAGGAGGAGACCTCACACTGAGCAGGGCCCTAAAGACCAGGTAGAATTTCCCCAACAGGAGCCCATGTGTATGGGGTGAGGATAGGCTAGAATGGAGTGTGCTGCTTTCACACATCCCAGGCCTCATAAAGCTCCTCCCTAGCCCCCAAGTTCAGCTTCTCTCCTTGGAATTCAATCAATCCTCAAAGCTGGCTCTCACGGGGGTTGGCTTGTGTGAGTCCTGCATTAAAAACAAACTGCCCACCCTGTGCGGCAGAAGCCCCTCCCGCAGGGCGGTGGAGGAGGGAGGAAGCTGGGTGGGCTGACGCACAGATAGAAATAGTCTGAGCTCACCGCTGCTCCCAAGCACAGAAGGACCGGCAATTATTTCCTATAAATTGCTTTCCCGGTTATGTTCAGAATGTGTGTTTGTGTGCCCGCTTGAGAACAAACTCTCAGAGGGCACAGAGCAGAGGTGGCTAGCTGGGGAGTGGGCTCCGGATGGAGGGAAGCCTGAGTCGGAATCTTCAGCCAAGAATTAGAGAATGTTGAATCTTGGAACTTGTAAATATTAGAATCTTCGACTCCCCTTTATAGCTCTCCTGCCAGGTGGTTTTTCTGCCTCTCCAGACATTCGCATTTGTTTGTTCATTCAGCATTGATTGACAATGATTTTTCTGCCAGGATCTGGGCTAAATGAGATTTCAGTCCCTGTCTTCAAGGAGCTCCTGGCTATAGGCATTTACAGAAGTTTCCTAACCCAGCCAAGGACTTCAGGAAGGCTTCCTGGAGGAAGTAATGCCTGAATTAAATCTTGACAACCCACTGACAGGTGAAAGGAGGACTGAGGTGCAAGATGAGGAACAGCATTCAAGGCAGAGGGAGCATACACAAAGGCCCAGTGCTTAGAGACAGCATGTGGTTTTGAGTAACAATAAGCAGTTCAGTTAGTTCAGTAGTTCAGGTAGACACTAGACTCAAGGTGGGGAATGGTGACAGATGAAGCTTGAGGGGCAGATGGGCCAAGTCCTGAAGCCTTTGCCATATTATGGGGCTTGGGCTTCATCCTGAGGGCAATGAGGAACCAGGGGAAAGAGTTTTAAGCATGGAAAGGAACTCTACACCTTATGTGATAGCTTGCTGTCAAGTTCTTTGTGACACTAAAGTGAAATTTGCTTCCCAGGATCTCTGCCCTTGGGGCCTATTGAACACCTGCCCCTTTGGTTCCCTATATTCAGAAGTCTGAAGGACAGTGATGGCTCGTGTACCCACAAGAAAGGACTCAGGCCCTAGACATCTCTGTTCTTGTCAGGAGGAGGAGGCCATTCCACTGCCTGGTTCGTGACACTGCTCTTCCTTGTCTGTGCTGTTAGCCACAGGTCAGAGCCCAGGAAAACCACGTGCTTTGCTCTGTCCCAGAGCCCTGGATCTCACCTGTGTATCTGGGAGGCCCTCACATGGGGAGCACTCTCAGGGGTGTGAATGGCTCCTTGCACACCTTCACCATACCTCACAGAATCAAGGCCACCCAGGGCGGATGGTCCACCCAGAGAGTGTTGACTGAGGACGTAGTACAGGCCCAGTGCTGTGACAAGCCCTTTAGGATAGAAGATGCAACCCTGCCCTCAGGGACTTACTAGGGATGAATAATAGGTTTGACCCATGAAACCCCTAGAAAGCAGTCAAAGAGAGTTCGAAAGCAAATTCGAGGCGCAAAGGTTCTAAGGCAGGAGAAAATAAATAGTCTGGAATCCTCCCTGGAGGAAGTGGGAGTTGAATTTGACCTTGATGGACTAATGCAATATTTGAAGGGTCTCAACGAGGTAGAGGAAATGCTCTATAACGTCGACTTTATATTTTAAAGAGAGCACCACTTGTAGCTCCAGGGACTTTAGACGAGCAGACCATTCGCTAGCCTCGCCCCAGCCACAGCCATTCAACCGACATACCCTTAGACAGACACTTAATATCTTTTGTGTGCCAGGCGTTGCCTTGAGCTCTAGGAACAAAGAAATGAATCAGTCATAATTCCTGCCCTCAGGGAACTCTTAGGCTAGTCAGGGAAGACTGAGGGGTTAAATAGACAGTTACATTCTAGTGCGGAAAGTGCTATGATTTCTTTATACAGGCATGGGGCAAGCCCACCGCCCCGTCCAGCACAGAGGGCTGTTCCAGTGCAGACAGTCATATCTCCTTTCTCGAGGGAGGAGGGAGTTTTCTTTGTGAAAGATACCTCTAAACCTCCAGCTTCGGGTTCCCAAGCCCCGCCTTCCCTCCTGGCTGCGGTGCGTTACCATGGAGACCATAAGCCCCTCGCTGCTCCCTGCTGTTCCGCACCCCTCCCCCTTCGCCATCTCTCCTAGCTCTTTCTCCTGTGGCTGCAGATTGCCTCCGGGGCTGATAAACTCCTGAACTTTCCCAGGGCAGGGATTATTATCCCCATTTGAACTCGGGGGTAACTGAGACCGAGAGAAGTAAGGGATTTGCCCTAAGCTCCGCGTAGCCTGTCACGGGCAGAAGCCCGAGCACAGATTCCCTCCACCGTGCGCACCTCCGCCCTCGCCACGACCAGCCCTCCGTGTGGCGTTCATTATGAGCTCCTATCCAACGAGGCTCATTGTTCCTTTTCTCTCCTTTCCGTATCTTTGGTGGCTTAACTTTGTATTCTAAGAAAATCAGAACATGTTCTGACTCAACCTACAGTGACGTGAAGTTTAGTCTTTACATTAGTGACTTTAAATCTATTCTTGGATATGTTAAGTCTTTTGTGAACTGAAAATAGTGCTGGATGATAAAACCTGACAAAAAGCTATCGCAGAATGTACCAGCCCTGATTATGCTGATGCAACAGTGATAATCACATTTTTGAGCGTTGCAATATGCCAGAATGCATTCAGAAAAACCATACTCAACCAAGCAGAATTTACACAACAAACAGTGACAATCTGGACACATTATACCAAGTAGTTAGAAATGTTTCTATAACTCTGGAAGACAAGGGTATCAAAACCCTGGTGTATGGAAAATAGAATTTGTCCTGCAAGACTGGATTCCAATCCTGAGCAGCCCATTTTGATCTTCTGCACATTACTTAACCTGAAGGTATAATACCACCCACCTCTATATGATGGTTGTGCAGATGTGAAAGGACTTTGGAAGGTGTGGTATTCTCGACAGATGTTATTGTTATTAGTGAAGGTTGGAGAAAGATCTGAATTTTTTCCCAAGGGCCATCAGTTGTCAGATTATTAGATTCTGAAATTCCTCATATGTTATTAACATATGTGATGCTAAAAGTTTGTGATTCTAGAATCCTGAGCCTGATTCTAATCCTAGAATCCTGTGAGTCTGAATATTCTCTGACTCTATACAAGTGGGAAGCCAAGATCTTATGGCAGGGCACAGTGGGGACCCAGGTCAGCAGAAGGGTTCAAGGACCATAGGGAGGAACAGTTATCCCTGCTGTCCACCTCCTGGGTTCACCCATGGAGCCACAGCCTAATTCCCATCAGACTTGTCATCGGTTCATCACCTTCCTCCAGCCAGCCTTCCTTGGGGCCTCATTGCCTGCATTATCCATATTTATTGCACATTTTTCTTCCATTAAGTCCAATTAAGCCACTTTGCCAACACTGCAGGAACCAAAACCTCCATCGATTAGTGTGAGCCAGTAGGAGCAGCAGAGGAGGCCCCAATTTAGGACAACACTACCTGTTCCCTCCCCACTTCCATTCTGCCTCTCAAGCACCATCTCCCTATTCCCCTCCACCCCAGGTCAGCATGGTGGCTGCAGCAACGTTCCTTTTCGCAAGTTCTGGTACATGGTGTTCCCTCCCTGATGGCTTCACAGGCAGCTGCTGACTCACCCCAGATTGCTAATGCACCAGGTATCCATGTATTCAGATGGGGCTGCTTCACCAAACACAGCAGCATATCACGTGTGAGCTCACGTGTGTGCACACCACCAGAGCATCAGCTCACGTGTGTGCATACCACCAGAGCACTAGGACTACAGACTTGAGACCTGCATTCCAGACCACTGCTGTTTACAGGGATACCTTGAGCTAGTGCCTTCCTCTCTGTCTAAAGAGAATATTCCAGCCCTCTGGCCTCACCAGGTTGTTTTGAGACTCATGTATCAACAATATGATGTTCAACAATAATGTGTTTTGATGTAAAGTGATATCTAAATACCATGTACCACTAAGATGTCCATGGTCAGTCCCTTACGAGCACCACTGCCTGGCTCTATAATCTCAGGCAGCTCATTTTACTTCTCAGAACATTAGTTCGTGTGTGTGTGTGTGTGTGTGTGTGTGTGTGCGTGTGTGTGTGTGTTTTGAGTGCTTATGTCTGCATGTTACAGAGTTTACTCTGTACCAGTCAGTTCTCAGTTGCAAACAATAGAAACCATCTCTGGCAAAACTAAGCAAAAAGGTGCTTTATTCTTTATTCAAAGGCTCTTCAATTGCTCCCTAAAATGACAGGGAAACTGGAGAGCTAGACGAGAATCAAGGGTAACTGGGTATGGCCAAAGACCTGACACAGGAACTGGCTGTTTAGTACAGACTCCACCTCTGGTCACACAGCCACTTGTTGGTCACCACTGCATTGCTGGGCTCTTGTCCCCATTGCAGCCACTTGATGTAATCTCTGACTGTCCTCACCCCTCTGCCTAACTCCAGCAGAGTCGAGGCACAGGCCCACGAGGGGAAGGAGTTGCTGACTCCTTCAACTTCCACATAGCTTGGAATTCCTTCAAATTGGCAGATGTTTGGATTCTGGGCAGTCCAAAGCAACCAATGCCCACTATATAGCCTTCAGCAATCCCGAGTCCGGTTATGTTACATTTTACAGATGAAGAGACTGAGTCTCTGAAAGTTTTATTTACTGGTCACCCTTCCAGTAAATGGGCACACTAACACCTATCTCACAGGAATGGAAGAAATGGGTATAGGTGGTCGGCGAAAATTAATTCCCTTTCCCCCCTCAGTAATAGCTCTTCCTGGGAGTGTTTGCTCAGCCTTAGGGAAGGCTTTCAAAGACTTCTTCATACTCCCTGTGACTCTGGAACTGACCCCTAACTTCCTGGCAACAATCACAATTGTAATTCATCCCAAGAGACTGACTGCTACACAGACAGATCACCACCACCACTACCATCATCATCATGATCATTATCAGCATCATCATTGTCGTCATCACGTTGCTTTTAGCTCACTGGCACCTCACAAAATCCTGCCTGGTAGGTGTTACCTCAGTTTACCAAATGAGAAAACCGAGGCTCAGAGAGGTTTAGTGGCTGTCCCAAACTCACAAAGCAAGTCAGAGTCAGAGTTATATCTAGGTCTCCTGTCTCCCAAGTCCACTCTATCACACGGCCTCTATTTCAAAGAAACAGGCTAAAAACAGGACATCCAGGATTCAACATAAACACAGATTGTTAAGGCAGGAGGAGGCCTTAGCCATCTTTGCATTTTTTCTGCCCTTTTACTTTGGGAAAGCTGAGTTCTAGAGAGAAGTACCCTGCCCAACCTCACACAGAACCATCTGTGAAGGCTCTGAAGAGCCGGGGTTTGAATACAATTCTCTTGCCTCCCAGTTTAGTAAGCATTCCCCACACCATTACGGAGCTCATTTTAAAGTTGAAGCAACTGAGATAGACAGCAGGGGAGTAAATGGCCCACCCAGCTGTTAGGATGATGGCTTGGTTAATTTGTGGGCCCAAAAAATAGGACATAGCAGCAGGGTGGCTGGGAAGTAGGAGGCTTTGCACCTCCAGAAAGTCCTGTTCTCTCAACATCAGGACATGTCTCCTTATGTGGAGAGCCAATTATCCTCTCCTGGTTGGAACTGATTCCAATGGACTTAAATGTGTGGGTTATTGGAATAGCTGGGAGAGAAGTCTGCAGGTAATTAGGCCTGGACAGATCAAACATGTGCTGCCCAAGGAAGTGGACAGTCTGTGATCGTTAGCATCTTGATTTGAGGCCCACACCTAGGCACTGGGAAATTTTCATGTACCTTGGCCCTTGAGGCAGCCTTTCCACCTTACAAATGCCCCCCACTCCTCCCCAACTCCTTCTAGAGTCAGCTCAGACAGTACTCTAAGAATTTTTTTTTTTACTCCAAACTGGGTTGGGACCTCTTCTGGTCTCCAGCAGCCCCCACGGCTTTCTTATATCATAGCCCTGACCACACAGGTTGTCATTGCTTATGTTCCTACATCCCCATTATAAACTGTTAACTCCAGGGCATGGACATAGCCACCACAGAGTAGGCCTCAGCAAATGTTACCTACATGAATGAGTGGGTGTAGAAAAAGAGAGAACATTCAGGACCCCAGCCCTCACCCCATCCCCCCTCTGAACTCTAGTCTGAAGGATATCAGTCTCTGTCCTACTCCAGCTCCTGGATTTGGCCTTTGGATTAGGTTCTTCTGATAATGAAGGCTCACTTCTCCCCCAACTAACTCTGACCTGGCTTCCCCTGCTCCTGACCAACATCAAGGATCCTGAGTTGCCTTCAGCTTTACAGCCCAAGAAGCTGAACTCTGGCCCTGAGAGCCCCATCTGCAGACAGCTCTTTGGCCAGTAGCTTAGCCAGGCCTACCCTAGAGCAGCCATAGCGTTGGCATACCCTTTGGGCAGGTCCTGAACCAGGCACTCAAGACACAGAAGTGGACAAGGTAGTCTACCAGGGCCCTGAGTCTGCAAGATGTTTGAGATAGATCTCAAAAGAGAGTAGGCACAGTCAGAAGGGAATAGGTATCTCAGTGTGAAATTGACAGAAGCCCATGTACCAGCCAGGTGCCCATTAGTGAGAGGCTCTAGCAGCCAAGTGGGTCTTTACTGGGCCCTTACAGGGCACTGAGCTAAGAGATGTTGCAGATGCAAAGGCTGAATTAGGTAGATGCCCAACCCTGAGTTACAACCAAACAAGGATGCCAGGACATCTGGAAGGAGATGTTCTGGAGATCCAGTTACATCAACATTCCAGAATGTATGAATATTCTGACACACTGGTGTTCCGACACACTACCTTCTATCACTTAGCCATTCCATTGTGAGGGGCATTCCACCCCAGCAACATTCCTCTCTCTGCCATTCCAATATTCTGCCCCAGCAACATTCCTCCATGCTATCACACCAGCATTTAAAAATACCAGCACTATGGCTGAAATGTTCAACCTTCCACTTTTCTTCGGCTAAAAGAATTTATTCATTTCTTGGTTCACTTATACCAATGGCTCTTAATATTTTGGGGGAGTCAGACTCTCTAAGAAATTGTCAAAATTGATGGCTTCTTCCCCCCAAGAGAAAATGTTCATACACATAAATTTTGCATGTCATTTTAGATTATCAATGGCTCTTGGCAGAGTCCATAAACTGTAAGTTAATAATTGTTTCATTTTACCCTGCCTTGATCCAGAAAGACACTTAAAATAAAACAAGATCATTAAGTTTAAGATAGAGCAAGATAAGATTGAAAAAAAAAAAAAAAAAAGGTAGGGACAAAGTAGAGCCTGGAATGATGCAAAAAGCACAGAACATAGTGACCTACACAGCTAAATTTGTGTCCCACATATTTGGCTCTTAGATTTCCAGCAGCCAAGGCAAAAAAGGAAACCTGTTCACTCACACAGTTCACAGTGTTCATGAGATAAAAACAAACCACTCACTCCTTAGAGTAGATATGATTATTCTTGGTATGAAGACCAGACAAGAATTTCTCCTGAGAGCTTCATAAAGAATGATATAATAGACCATGGCCTCAACAGAGCCCTCACAAAAGACCCAGAGATGTGTTTTGTGGTAGGGTGAGAAACTCGTCCTGGTTTGCCTGGGACTTTCTCAGTTTTAGCACTGAAAGTCTCACATCCCAGGAAACCGTTTAGTCCCAGGCACACTGAGAAGGTTGATTACCTCATTTGTGAATTGTCAGTCGGTCAAAACTTACCTAGGGCAAGATTCTAAAAAAATCATGTATAATCAGAATTATCCTTGTTAAACCTTTCCATCACCTGTGAAGCATAGAACCATCTCTCCATAGCATAGCCAATTTTTCTTCCAGCAATGGAACAGATTGCTGTTTCTTTGCTAGGATAACTGGTGAAAAGGTTGGCTTGCTTGAGGGCAAGACCTATCCTTAAATACTAGAATCACTCTCAGTGTGGCAAAATGCACACTCACAGGATTTTATGAGGCACCTGGGAACTGAGACCAATGGAAGGAACAACAGATTTACCTCTCCATGAGACACTCATCCTGGGGCCTATGCTGACTGTGTGAAATAATATTTAATATATTATTGATCTTCCATCTTTCTATTTTTTTTGTAGTATGCATAATTAAATTTCTGTAAGTTATATAGAAATAGTACCTATCTCATAGGGCTGTTGTGAGAATTAAGAGTTAATATCTATAAAGTACTCAAAACACTATCTGACAGAGTAAGCTCTCAGTATTCACTCTTCTCGTTATTAAATATAGATATGGTGGCACTCCACTGTGTGTCCTACAGCAATCCTGGATTTAATCCTTGATGGCAATTTGGAGAAAATACATTTTGTGTCAGGGACAAGGTTTAGGGTCCCAGCCCTCTATACTTGCAAATTCATGCAGGGAGACTTTTTAAACTTCTAGAGGAGCTGAAGGACTGCCTGCCTTCAGAAAATTCTCCCTAAGCATGGGTCCTGAATCCGAGATGGTAAGCGGGAGTGGCAGTGAATGCTCCCTGGTGAGGGCCTTGCCCCTTTTGTTTCATGCCTCGGCTTAGAAGATCCCCAAACACCACCCAGAGAGCAAAAACTCACCCGGTTCCCTCACATGTTCAGACTGCACACCCCACTCCCATGCAGTCTGCCCTGGCCTCTTGGGGCGGGTAGCCCCGACTGGCTGGGATCTGTTTGGAGGCCTGGCATGAGTACTGAGCTGTCTGCCAGAAAGTCTGCCACACAGACCAGCAAACCACTGAATGTGAAAACACTGTACACTGTGAAGTGCTGTGCAGTTATGAGAGACCAAGATTAGTATACAGTGGTACTGAGTTCAAAGTCCAAAGAGATGATGAGACTAGAGCTTGGGTAGTGCCTGTAGGGATGGAGGAAGGAGCAAACTGGAAATTTGTTTAGAAGGCCTACACTGGGACATACGTGATACTTGATTATGCTAAGACCAATATCTTGGGGTAAGAAATCCCAAGACGATAGGGTTCCTGAATCTTCCTCCAGCCAGAGCACACATTTCCCAGAGGCTTAGAATCTCAGAATTGAAAGAAACAATAATTAATTGATTAGTTTAATAAAAACTCACCAGATGCCTACTCTGATCTAAGCACTGGGCATAATGGTCATGAAATCTGATCTAACTCCTAAGGTAGAAACTCCTGCTCCAACACTTACCAGCTCTGTGATCAGCAAGCCACCCACCTCTTCTGAGATTCAGTTTCTATGTCTGTTAAATGGGTATAATGTGAAATAATATCTATACCATGCGATTTCTGAGGATTATGTAAAAAATAACTAATGCTTACATGTGGTACTTAGTATATGTCAGACACTGTTCTAGGTGTTTTACATATGTAAACTCATTCAATCATCACAATAACTCTGGGAGGTAGGCATTATCCTTATCTTCATTTTCCAGATGATGAAACTGAGGCACAGAGAGGCCAAGTAAATTGCCCCAGGTCTCACCAGCTTACAAGTAGTGGAGCCAGGATTGAGCCCAGGCAGTATGGATCTAGAGACTGTGTTCTTGACCACTCTGCTATCCTCCATATTTTCAATGAAGAGCTCAGCACAGCTCCTTGCACATAGCGAGCAGTCAGTCTATGTCAGCTGCCAGTATTATGACTCCATTTTTAACAGCTTTATTGAAGTATATTTTGCCAGAGACCAGCTCCACAGGATTCGTTGGACCTGAATAGGTGGTGTGGCGTCGGCGAAAGAAAGAGACGGACCACAAATGTCTAATGCAAGTGTGGACACCAACCACAAGAATCTTGCTTTATTTATATTTTTTACTTAACCTTCTATGTAATGATTTATCTTTTAATTAAAAACATTTTTTATATCATATCCATAGAAAAGAAAGGTTGAAATGTTCCAAACCATCCATACTTTCACAAGAACAAAAATGTTCCAAACCGCTCATGCTTTGACAATAACATCTATTCATACATCAAAAGTTTACCTCAAAGTTCATGACCTACTGCCAAGAAACTATACAATAGCAGCATGTTTAATTTCAAAACATCAGACTTTCGGTCTGAATCACAATTCTTAACCTTTTAAACTTACTCATAAACTTATATTCTAAGCTCTTATTAAGTCTTACTTATATTTAACAAATTAATGTTTTATGTTTTATATTAATCATTCTAATTCTTAACCAAAATCACAATGTCTATAACATGATTTTTTATAATGAAACTTATCTATAATGTTCTATTATATTTTATACTACTATTAAAAACAATTATACTTTAAACTAATCTACACAAAGTCTATTAATATCAAAACCTTTTTATGTATCTCTACGATTTTACCTATCCATCTCTATAACAAAATTTTTCTGTTTCCTTGTCAATTGACTCTGGGAACAGTACAAGGAACAAAGCGAAAAATTAAATGATCCTACTCAAACTAACAAAAACACACTATATCATTCTTATTATTACTAGGGAAACAACATGTTCTTGGTAAGTCAAGTGAAACTGTGGGAATGGGGAAAAACAAAGAAATCTGTAACTGGTTATGATCAAATAGTTGTAAACACCACTGCACTTGGACCCACCGTCTCCCTGGGGGATGTGGATAGAAACCCAACATAATGACTTCATTCCACACATACAAGAGCATGACCACAGCCACAATGGGTCAATACACACATCACTAACAGGAAAGATCAATAACAAAATTAAATCAAGCCAACCCATAACTGGAACATGCATCAAAAACACCTTTAGTACTGACAATGCCCTTTAAATAAACAAATTAATTTTGATGTATTTTTAACATGTCCTTTGAGAAACCCCAGGGCCCTTGGAATCCCCCAAAGGACATGCTAGTATGGCTTTGAGAAACTCCGGGGCCCTTGGAATCCCTCAAAGCCACACTAAGCCAAAAAGTTAGGCCTTTAATTCTGAAAAGCCTTGTCAAGTAAAGGTGAAACAAACGGGAAATCTCCACGGAGCTGTGCTATGCATAGGAGACCCTCTTGCAGCCTGCTGAACAAGGGGTGTCATTCCTCAGGCTCCCATGCCGTTGCCTATAGCAGGAGGGCGCATGGCAATATTTTACATATTATGTTTACATTTTGACTGTTACAAAAGTCTTTCTGACACTGAGCTGAATCCCCCTCAGATCCTGTCCCTCCCCTGTGGGTTCCAATTGTATCCCCAGAATCTCCCTAGAGCCTATCTTGCCCCATTACAGTCTGTTAGAGATTTGAAGTTACAGGCCAGACCTGTCTGGTGGAGAGTGGTCTGGCTTACTGCCACTGGCCTATAGGATCAACAAGCCTCTGACAAATCCCAGGACCACTGCAGGTTGGGGGCTCCTGCCTCCCACCCCAGATCACAGCACCCACATAAACAAACTATATAATTTGCAGGGTCCAGTGAAAAATGAAAATGCAGACCCCTTGTTCAAAAATTATTAAGGATTCCAAGATGGTGACAGCAGAGCATTAAACCAGGCACAGGGCCCTGTGCAACTGCACAGGTCACATATCCATGAAGCCAGCACTGAGCAACATCCAGTATCTTTGGTTCTTCCTCACCCTACCCCACCCTCAGCTTATCCCACCATGAGCCCATGTAGTGGCTGAGCCTGGGAAGCTCCTGGCACAGCTGAGAAACACAGGAAGCATTTGGCATCAATACAGTTAAAGCCCACTTGGGCTCTGGAGTCCATCAGTTAGCTACAAGCCTACCCCAAACTTCACTGGCTATGAGATTCAGTCTGCCCATCTCCCTCTGTAGTTTCCTCTGTCAGAGACAGCCCTCTAGATTTAGTGGATTAGTGGTACAAACAATACACTAAGAGTTGGGAATCTCCCATTGCCTTCCTGCGCAACTGGAGGTAAGTTTCATGCCCTTTCTGGACTCATTTTCCTTATCTGTTAATTAATGGTTGAATTCAGCATCAAATGTAATGTTCTATCAATGAGCACTGACCAGGCATGCTCACATCATAATAATCATATCATTAAACTCAGTACTTGTATCAGTTGGTTAGAGTGAGGTGTTATAACACCAAGGTCAAGGGTTCGGATTTCTGTCTCCGCCACCACCAAAAAAAGTTTTTTTAAAAAAAAAATAATAAATAAATAAATAAACACGCGGGCCGGCCCGGTGGCGCACTGCTATAGTGCGCCGCTTGGGAAGCGCGGCGGCGCTCCCGCCGAGGGTTCGGATCCCACATACAGACCGGTTCCCGCTCACTGGCTGAGCGAGGCGCGGGAGCGACACCGAGGGTTGCGATCCCGTTGCTGGTCCCAGTCCGGTGCGGGGGCGACACTGAGGGTTGCGATCCGTTGCCGGACACGGAAAAAGACAAAAGGGAAAAAAATAAAAAAATAAAAATAAACACGCACTTGTTTTTTTTTTTTTCCTTTTTGTCTTTTTTCGTGACCGGCAACGGATCGCAACCCTCGGTGTTGCTCCCCCCCCTCGCTCAGCCAGTGAGCGGCCGGTCTGCATGTGGGATCCGAACCCTCGGCGGGAGCGCCACCGCGCTTCCCAAGCGGCGCACTATAGCAGTGCGCCACCGGGCCGGCCCAAACATGCACTTGTTATTGACCAGACACTATCAGGTACTTGTACATTCTTTCATTTTATCCTCATGAAAATCCAAGGAGGTATTTTTTGGAATTCTAGAATATAAACTTGACAAAGGCAGTGATTTCTGTCTATTTTTTTCACTGATATATCCCCAGAAGCTAGAACAATGCCTGGCATATAGTAGGTGCTCAGAAGCTATTTTTGGAACAAATGAATGAGGAAACAGGCTCAGAGAGGCAGTGAAGTGAGTTGTCCATGGTCTTGTAGTCAGAAAATACCAACGCCAGGATTCTAGTCCAGATCTGCCTGACTCCAAAGTCTAGGCTTCTGCTTATTCCTCTGCCATGTGATTCCCATTTTACAAATGAGTAGATAGGCTCAAATGGGTGAGGATGCTCTCCAGGGTCTCCACTGTCTCTCAAATCTTGTGTTTCTAAGAGCCTGGGCCCCAGTCTGCTGGGGTAACATCACTTTGGAAGCTGATGGAATTTGTCTCCTCTGACCAAGACTCTTCTGAGGTCTTGAGAGTACTTTTCTCTCCTCATGGTACCAGGGTCACCAGCAGAGGCAGCCCAGGCTCACATCCAGCTCTGTTGCATACTCACTGCGACCTTGAGCAAGTTTTTAGTGTCTCTGAGCCCCAATGTCCTCATCTGTAGAATGGATTTCATAATTCCTGAACCTCCTTCACAGGATGTCTCCTCCTCCAAGAGGTGCCCTGCACAAAGTGGGCAATTAATGAACGTCACAGTTATTTGCCCAGCCCAGAGCAGCTTCAAGGTCAAAGCTTGCTGCCACTGATGTCTGGAGTCCACTGAGGCCTCCTGGAACTTGATCGGAGGCCATCGGCTGGGGGAGAGTAGGGTCAGCTGCTATTCTTGGAGCTGATGGAACCCAGCCGGGTTTCAAGTTCCCTCAGGGAGCCCTGGCCCAGGCAGCTCGGCAGGTCATGTGAGCAGTGAGGTCTGACCTCAGCATGTTCTCCTGGGTCCTCCACATGGCCCAGGCTGGAGAGAACTCTGGAGCACAGAGTGTGCTGCAGGGATACCACGTCCTCCTGCAGGTAGCTGACCTCAGCCTTTTAACTCATGTTCATCAGCATCTACTTGGTACGCAGAAGGGTCCTGGGTGCTGTTTAGAGATCTCCCTGAGACTGCAAAGAGTTTCCAGCATCTGGCAACCTTGGGTAGCAGAAAGAGGGTTTAGGATACAGGCAGGACTAAATTCTAATCCCAGTTTCAATACTCACTTGGTCTGTGTCTTTCTGCAATTCACTTTGGCTGAGCCTCAGTTTCTTTGCCTGAAAAACGTGAGAATAAAAGCTTCCTAAGACGGTTGTTGAGAGGGTTAGAACATCTGGCGCATAGTAGTTGCTCAATAAATAACCAATACTTATACTGTGAGCTCCTAAATGACAGGGATTCTGTCAGATCAGCTCTGGGTCCAACTTGGGGACTCTGATTCCCCAGTGCCCAAACTAGGGCCCAGCCAAGAGGAGGCTTTTAGTGTTGGGTGAATGAATAATGAATTATGAAGGGCACTGGATGGAAATGCCTCATATGGCTCCCATCTTTCAGATTTTTCACACTCACCCAACACAAACCTCATGTGCAATCAGTCCCTTCTGCATCAGCCCTGACAGGTGAGCATCTGTCGTCAGCTTGCTTATCCCTTGATGGGAAGTTCACCTCTCCCAAGGCTTCCCATTCTGCCAAGTAGGAAGTTCTTCCTTCTACTCAGACCTCTATGAACTGAAGTCTGTCTCCTGGCAGCTTCCATCTATTTGGCCTAGTTCTGCTCTCTGGAGCTGTACAGAATAAGCCTAGTTCTGCTTCCAGAAGACAGTCCTTCAGTCATTGTTAAATAATTAGAATATGCCAGGCATTGAACTAGGCACCTCACTTACTTTATCTCATTTAACCCATTAACCCTCACATTAGCCCTGAAAAGTAAGCATTATCCCTACTTTGGAGATGAGGAAAATGAGGCTCAGAGAGGTAACATAACTCATTGGTATGTGGCAGAGAAATAATTTAAATCCAGATCCTTCTCCAAAACACTACCAAAACACTACCTTTTCAATGTTCAGTCGGTCTACTGGAAGGTAGAATTTGTCTCCCAGAGTTTCGTTTCCTCTCCCTTTCCTTCAATAAAGATTAGGTACCTAATCTGTACCAGGTCCTGAGTTAGGCACTGGAAATAGAAATAAATGAGTCAGATATAATCCATGCTCTTTGAGGCACTTACAGCCTGTCCCAAACCACATGAAGAGAACTGAGAGTGAAAAGCATAAGGATTGTTGGAGAACCACAGACCTCGGGGGTCCAGGAGGGCTTCCTGGAAGAGGTGACATCTGGGCTGAGTTTTGAAGGACTATTAGGAGTTGGCCAGGCTTGTGCCTAGTAGGTGAGAAAGCAGGATGTTTTGGTGAAACTGCTGTGTAAAGAGCTGAAGCTGTGGAGCCCAGACTGCAGAGGGGCCACAGTGCCAAGAAAAGGTGCTGGGGCTTTATACCACTTGAGTAGGTTGCCCACTTTAATATGCATAAGAATCTCCCAGGGTTTGCTTTTTTTAAAATTCAGATTTTCAGTTAGTAGGTCTACATGGACCCAGGAATCTGTATTTTAAGCAGGTGCCCCAGGAGATTGAGGAGTAGGGGATACCCACTACTGTAGGGGCAAGAAATCTCTGAAGGATTTCAAAGAGGACAGAGCTCTCGGCCCCTGTGTTTGGAGCCTCATAGACTAATCAGAGAGGCATACATGAAAACAAGTAATGGTAATGGTGAGTAAAGACCATTTTTTAATTTAATTTTATTTTTCAGCGGCTGGCTGGTACAGGGATCTGAACCCTTGACCTTGGTATTATCAATACCACACTTTAACCAACTGAGCTAACTAGCCAGCCCTCCATTAATTCTTAGTATTCCAAGAAAAATGCAGCCTACTTGGACTTGTGATTCTGTAGCTACGAAGATATTAATATTGGTCTGTTGACATTAAGTTATTGAGCAGGTACTTTAGGATGCCAGGTTGGCACTATGTTGGGTTCTTTTCCTTCACTATTTCAAAACCTTTTTTAAAAGAAGAACAGAGCCAAGAAAAGAGTATTGATCCATCATGTGCTTAACCCATGCCAGTTCTGGCTTAGATAAGAGCTTTTCTTGTTTAAGCTTTCAAAAACAGTACAGCCCTGCAGACTGCACCAGTCTTTGGATTTGAAGAGGAACCTGGGCCTGATATGTCTTCGAGTGGTCAAAGGCTGCCAGGTGCCACTCTGTGCTGTTCATTTCAGCAAGCAGCCACTGATGGCTAGTACTGAGGATAGAGATGGAGTTGACCAAATTCCTGTTCCCTAGGAACTCACAGTCTTAAGAGGAGTGGAAACAAATACACAGATGATAATAACACAGTGCTGTTATGGATTGAAACTCTAGGCATGACTCCAGGTCAGAGAAAGCCTCTATTGCAACGTAGGGGGTGAGGGAAGGCTTCCAGAGTCTTAAAAGATGAAGGTGAAAGGCAGAAGATCATGCCAGAGAGAGAAACCAGCATCACCCAAAGCATGGCAGTAAGAAACAGCCTGGGTGTTTTTGTTGTTACTTTAAAATATATATATATATATATATATATATATATATATATATACAAACAAAAAGTATATATATTCAAGGTATACAACATGATGATTTAATATACATATGCATTGTATACTGACCTATCACCACCCATAGTTACCCTCTGTGGTGGGGGGGATCTTTTTTGCTGTGAGGAGGAAGTGACAGTAGTGCAGAGACTACAAGCAATCTCCTGATGCAGAAGCCCAAGTTAGGAACAAGATGGGGCTAAATATGGAGGCAGGGAGGCTCATATCATAGGCTGGGAAAACTGATATGTTAGGCGAAAAACTTTGGCCTTTCCCCTTTAGACAGTGGAAACACCCGATTTATAAACTGTAATATAATCACCATTCCTCAAGTCTGGGTATGGGCACCAGCTAGGAATAGTTTCCACTTTGGGCCCCCAGCAGGTGCAAGTCTTCTCAGTAACTCCCTTTGCATTTGGGCAGCAGAGAAGGAGAAGATAGGGGCAGCCCCACCTCCCCGCCCCAAGCCTGCCTCCTGCAGCTGCTTTGTGCTGACAATACCCCTAGAGAACCTTATGATCAGCTCCCTGGATATCAAAAGAATGGCAGCTAAAGCAGCCTACTTTAAAATCTAGAATCTCTCAGGAGCTAACAATGCCACTTTGAGAGAAAACAATTACCTAATTATAAAATCTGGTTCCATAAAAACTTTTTAAAGAAACATTTATCATTCTGTGATAACACCTACAATTTAATCCTCCTAACAACCCTATCAGAAGGCTTTGTTATCCCCAGGGGCCGGCCCGGTGGCGCACTGCTATAGTGTGCCGCTTGAGAGTGCGGCGGCGCTCCCGCCGAGGGTTCGGATCCCACATACAAACCGGTTCCCGCTCACTGGCTGAGCGAGGTGCGGGCGCGACACCGAGGGTTGCGATCCGTTGCCGGACATGAAAAAAGACAAAAAGGAAAAAAAAAAAAGAAGGCTTTGTTATCCCCATCTGAGAGATGACAAAACCCAGACCCAGAAGGTTGGGTAACTTGCCCATGGTCACATAGTCAATAAAAAGCGAAACTCAGACTGGAACCCAGGTTAAGATCTTTAGACCTAAGAACTAGAAAGAGTTTGACGTGCTCCAACCCTAGAACAGAACTCAAAATAAAAGAGATCTACACTGCAAAATGAATGTTAGGAAGCCAAAAAAGTTTCCATTTCCCCCCCAAAGTGATCACTTGATGCTTTCTAAAAATACAAAATTATTATTTTTTATTAATTTATATTTTTCTTATTCTTTGTTAGTGCCCTAAACACACATTTAGTTTGCCTTTGACCAATCCAGAATTGTTCGTATCTATAAAATCTGAAGTCTGGGCATTCTCCCTCTGCCACACTGTCTTTCACAAAAGTTTTAAAGCAATTTCATAAAACAAAATGTAACTTATTTCCAAATTTAAAAAGTTCATCAAACAGCTCAAAAAACAGTTTCTTGTCCCCATCCTCATCCTACAGGTTCCAAATCAATGTGAATAGCTCCCACCGTCCACCCATTCACCCAAATTAAAAACCTGTTTGGTTGGGCCGGCCCGGTGGTGCACTGGATAGTGCGCCGCTTGGGAAGTGCGGCGGTGCTCCCGCCCGAGGGTTCGGATCCCACATACAGACCGGTTCCACATACAGACCGGTTCCACATACAGACCGGTTCC
>NW_007740382.1:27622-30454 GCF_000696425.1 Galeopterus variegatus | reverse complement strand
CGATTAAACGTCTGACTGTGCCCCCCACCCTCCCAAAGGGAGAATGGCTGAGGTCGAGGACGAGCGGGCTTGGGGTGAGGTCTGAGTGGGACTTTCTACTGAACCACCCTGAGGGGCAGGCGGCTGCCTTGCAGGGTCCGGATCCAGGACCAGAGCAAGAAAGCGCCGCGCCGTCCTCTCACACCCTTCTGGAGTCCAGTCAGCTAATAATAGCCGTCACTATTTATTAAGAACTTATGTGCTGTCCATGTACTAAGTGCTTTACAATCGGGATCTCACTTAATCCTTCACTCCTGCCCCCCCAGAAAGAGAGCCTGTGAGGTGGCTGCCATCATTACCCCCAGTTTACAGGTGCTGACCCTGAGGCTCGGAGTAGTTTACCCAGAATCACAAGGCTAGTAAGAGGTGGAGACAGGATTTCAGTCGCTGTCAGCTTGACCCCAAAGCCATTTGCTTATACCACTTCCTCCTACCTCTCCCTCCACCTTCAGCTAATACCCCCCATTTATCCACTTTGCAGAACAGGATGTCTGTTGGGCGAGTACAAGAGGACCCGTAACATCTAATGGTGCAGATTCTCAGGTGCCTTCTGAATCATCAACCAATAAAGTGTTTATAGGCTTAGGTAAGCTTAATGTTAAGTGTATTGTCATTTAATCTTTTAAAATGTCAACGATCCACATATGAATAAAGTTAAAACAAGAATGTAAAAATAAAAATATTCCATTAGCCTGAATACTCAGTTGTGGCAAACTGACTCTGTACATTACATTTCTAAATTAATCTGTTAGAGTCACTTTAATTTACAGGTAAAATAAATTTGTTTACCAGAGAAGTTCCTTCAATTATGTTTCTAGTGTGAAGAAAATCCTCACAGTCTTTTTGTACCAGTTGTATTAGTTACAACAAATCAGTGAGATAAAATCAGTAAGTTAATTATCACAAAGCCAGTGAATAAAATTAATCTCCTATGACAAACGACAAACACTGTTTACAAATTAATGAACGGTGTTATACAACAAACATTCCAACAAATGTAGTTTTCTATATCAAACATTCATGACTTCAAGGAAACTATTCAAACAAATCTTTTGATAGTACAGGGACAGAAAGCTCCTTGTTCCTTTTCCATAAGCAGATATAAGCAAACTCAAATTTATGACCTCAAGGTTGAAAATACATATTGACATAACTTAAAATGCTCATCAACTGTCTAAACAGACTAATTCTTAACGCAGTGTTTTACATTATCAAAAAGCATTTGCATCAATAGCTTTCGTCTCTAAAAAATAGCTTATCTCTAAAAAAATGGTGGCCTCTGATTTTAGTTTTAAACAAATCAATTGCTTCTATAGTCTCTAATCATGCCAGATGAATGGAAGTTTATTGCACATTTTTTTCATCAAAGGAACTCAAAGAAAGCAGCCAGGTTATAACAATAATAATCTCTTAAATTTGTACAACAGAGACTTCAAAACAAGCAGTCAGGCTATTATAGTAAACAATAATCTCTTAAATTTGTACAACAGAGACTTCAAAACAAGCAGTCAGGCTATTATAGTAAACAATAATCTCTTAAATTTGTACAACAGAGACTTCAAAACAAGCAGTCAGGCTATTATAGTAAACAATAATCTCTTAAATTTGTACAACAGAGACTTCAAAACAAGCAGTCAGGCTATTATAGTAAACAATAATCTCTTAAATTTGTACAACAGAGACTTCCACTTTTTTTTTTTTTTTTTTAAAGATGACTGGTTAAGGGGATCTTAACCCTTGACTTGGTGTTGTCAGCACCACTCTCAAGCCAGTGAGCAAACCGGCCATCCCTATATAGGGATCCGAACCCATGGCCTTGGTGTTATCAGCACCACACTCTCCCTAGGGAGCCACGGGCCGGCCCGAGACTTCCACTTCTAATAACAGTGGGGTAAGTAATTTGGAGTAGCCACATGCTAAGGAAAACTAAAAAAGGTGAACAAAATATTAAAAGACGTTGAAGCAATAAGGTAAGGAAGAATTACCAGGTTAAGATAGAGAAGAAAAACAAAATACAGAGAGTTAAGTCCTGTATTTGGGGCCTCTTGCTCTGGGATCTTTTGCTGTTCATGAAAAAACAACTAAGAAGCTGAGTTGAATGATCTTGTTGATAGAGTCACAGACTTGAGGACAAAATCTGGAGCCCAGGGTCTGCTTTGGGTTGAGATTCTGGAAAAGCTACACCAGAAGTAAGCCAGCCATTACAGGGGTTGCAACCCAGCTTCAAGTCATCTGGATGGTCCAGTAAATCTTAATCCCTAATAGTAAATTAAGAAAATCCTGATTGCTGGTGCCCTTAGGTACCTGATAGGAGCAAATGAAAATCCTTTTGAAATAAGATAATATTACCCAAGCTCTCAAATTATTTCCACAGTTTTTCAAATATAATGTCTGGCACACAGTCACAGATATCTAGACTCATGAGAAAAGACATTAGGAACAAGTGAAACTGCAAGCAATAGAAACAGTCACATTGGACTGTCTGATAGTGAAATTATCAGACACAGATTTTAATGTAACTATTCTTACTATGTTCATGGAGATAAAAGACAAGATTGAAAATTTGGGCTGGAATCCTGGATGGTTAGCTCAGTTGGTTGGAGTGGGCTTTATAACACCAAGGCCACAGGTTCAGGACCCCATACCGGCCAGCTGCCAACAAAAAGGGGGGGGGGCTGGAAATTTTCAAATGGAAGCTATAAAAACTGACAGTAGATATGAAAAAGAAACACCTAGAGATTCTAGAACTTAAAATAACTGAAACTGTCTACTAAATGAGTCTGCAAAAAGAGT
>NW_007740382.1:25419-26201 GCF_000696425.1 Galeopterus variegatus | reverse complement strand
CTTACTGGTCATCTTTAAAAATATATATATATATTTTTTTTTTTTTTTCAAGGATGACACAAAGCAAGACATTTTCAGAGAAAAACAGAAAAATTGTCAATAGCATATCTCACTAAAGGATATTCTAAAGGATTTACTTCAGGCAGAAGTCAAGTGACATGAGATGAACAAAGATAGTGGGAAGTGTGTGCACGAATGTGAAGACCTCGAGTGTAAGCAGCAAGTAGTAATAAAGGTGTGAAAGGTAGCCGACTATGAAGTTAGTGGGCACAGTCCACACAAGAGCACCCTCACTTCTCACACAGTTGCAAGTTCAGGGGCTCCCAAGGCTACCCTTAGGTTTGATAAGCTGCTAGAAGGGCCCACAAAACTCACTGAAAGCTGTTATACTCATGGTCATGATTTATTACAGCTAAAAGATACAGGTTAGAATCAGCCGAGGGAAGAAATGCACAGGGCAGAGTCTGGGGGAAGTACCAAATGCAGGACGTCCAGTTGTCCTTACCCTGTGGACTCAGGAAGGGTTAGTGTCCTGGCACGGAGTGTTTCCTACCAGGGCAGCTTACCCCAGCCTTCATGTCTATAGTGGAATGAATTATGTTCCCCAAAACTCACTGAACCTTGAATTGTGTCCCCTAAGTTTTTTGTTATTAGTAACTTGGCCCCCACTGTGACTGTGCAGAGGGTGGGAAATCCTATTATGGTAACTGAAAGGTGGAGCCTTAAAGAAGGGATTGGATTGTAGGACCTTGCAATAGTGAATGGATTAAAAATGGTGGTCA
>NW_007740382.1:22065-24864 GCF_000696425.1 Galeopterus variegatus | reverse complement strand
CCTGAATCTTTATAGGGCTTATATCCCACTTTCTGGCATGTCTTGCTAACATATCTAGAACACCTGCCATTTCTTGCTCACTGGGTCCAATTAGTGTGATGTCATCAATATAATGCCCCACTGTGATGTTCCGCAAAATGTCCACACAATCAAGGGTTCTTCAGACCTGAACTGTCCAACGTGGTAACCACTAACTGCCTGTAGCTTATTCAGCACTTGAAATGTGGCTAATTGAATTAAGATGTGCTCTGAGTGAAAATACACATTTTCTGTGCACTCTAGCCTGACAGCTTCCTACTGCAAACACCTGTGGCTCTTGTCTGTGGTCACTCTCTAGCAGATGGAGTGCACCTGACCTTGCATGGAGCAGGCTAGAAGTGTCAGAGAGATAACAACCATAGTCAGGTTTCAAAGACTTGATAGGAAAAAAGAATGTAAAATATCACATTAACGTTTTCATATTCAGTGTCTGCTACATTATTCCAGTTCCTACTTTTTTTTTTTTAAGATGACCGGTAAGGGGATCTTAACCCTTGACTTGGTGTTGTCAGCACCATGCTCAGCCAGTGAGCTAACCGGCCACCCCTATATGGGATCCGAACCTGTGGCCTTGGTGTTATCAGCACCACACTCTCCCGAGTGAGCCACGGGCCGGCCCCCCAGTTCCTACTTTGGGGCTGAGGAAATAGCAAGAGGGTGGATCTGATGATCTAGTAGGTCCACTCCGGGTTGGACCTGAGTCAGGACTCTATAAGACTTGGTTCTAGGCACAGGAGTGTATGATGTTTTGGGTCCCCTAGTTTTGGTCAGTCATGTCTCAGGTCCTATATAGCACCGTCCCTGGAAATTCTGGGAATTTTCCTCTCCCTGCTGCTGAGTTACCCTGAAAAATGACCTCAGGTCTTTTGGGGAAATACTCTATATACCAATGGTGACATAGTAAGGTCATTCCTTGAGGGGACCTGACTTTTTTTCCCCAAGAAAAGCTCAGGTCTGTGAACTGACTTACATCTGGGAACTTGTGATTTTCCATTGTGACAGCTGACATCAGTCTTCTGCTCATAAGCTCTTGTATTTTTTAAAATTATATAAATCAAGTGTGCCCCAATCTGTTGTCCATCTTTCTCCCCATAAGGAAAGCTGTGATCCATTAGCCATCTCTGCAGATCCCTGTGGGTGAAGGAACACTGCTGGCCAGTCCAGCCTTGCTTCCCATATAATAATAACACTCATCTTCCTTTGATACTTAAGTGCAGTCACCTGGCCTTTGCCATTCTGGAATTCCATCATCCCCACTGGTGGTAGCACCACCCACTGTCCACACTGGCCTGCAGAGGACAGCCACCACCAAGTCCACACTGGGCTGCAGAGGACGGCCACCACCAAGCGTCTCAGAGATGCCAGCACCCTAGTGAAGGCGGTGTCCCCCGCTGGCTTCTCAGTCTTGCATAGTAAGTCATTTCCACCATGCTTGCCTCCTTCAGCCTTCCAAGCTCCTTGGAAGCATGTGGAGGAAGTCCTGGCAGTACCCCTTTTACTCTAGGCCAGGTTCCATCCCAACAGTCTATGAGGACCAGCTCTGGCTGTTCTTTCCATAATACTGGATCTTGAGTTGTGGGGGAAAAATTCCCCCTACCCAGGCTTATCTTCCCCCCTAGCCTTGGTTCAACAGCTTCAGAATCCACTCTCACTCCTGATCCCCTGGTTCCTCCTGCACACAGTAGCCAGGGCCAGCTAGTCAGCTCAGGCTGTGAGCTTGGTTATTTTCCTAGAAACAATCAAGTGGCATCCTGCAGGGCATCTGTCTCATCTGAGGTCAATCTACAGTCTCCTCTGGGGAGCAGACATTCAGACCATACCACTTATGTACAATTTAAGTGCCACGGCTACCACCTAGCCCCAGACTTTATCTCAGTTAATCACAGGTGAAAGCCTGAGCAATTGTGATGCTGCTGCCTGCACCCCCATTCACCACCAGCAATAGTGTTCTTATTGCTGCCATACTGGTGAGTAACCTAACTCCCGAAGCCCAGCCCTCTTCTATGGCCACCCAGTGCTTGAGTGCCTGGGTTCCCCAGAGAGCAAAGCTGGAGGCAGAGGGCTCAGGGCAGGGCTGTGTTAAGGAACAGCATCCCGGGGAGTAGGAATGGGAGACAAGGGAAACAAAGGAGGGAAGGAGGGAGGGCCAGCGCTAGACTGTGCTGCTGAGATTGCTGCTGGGTCCATGCCACTGCGCCCAAGAACCCGTACACACCAGGAAGTGTTGATCCACCAGCTCCCATTTCCTACTGATCAGTGATTCANAGATTTATTAATAACAAAGCTTCAGGAAACAAAAAAGGAACATTATTAAAAATTGATGAGGATAGAGGAAACAGATTACCTTCAAGGGAGTTACACGTAGGCAGGCAGCTGATTTCTTCAATAGCTGCACTAGAAGCCAGATGACTGAAATTAAATCTTCAATCTGCTATAAAAAGTAACCAACCTGAAATTCTATACCCATCAAAAATATATTTCAAGGGCCAGCCCCGTGGCTCACTTGGGAGCGTGTGGTGCTCGGAGCACCAAGGCTGCAGGTTCAGATCCTATATGGGGATGTCTGGTGTGCTCACTGGCTGAGTGTGGTGTTGACAACACTGTGCCAAGGGTTGTGATCCCCTTACTAGTCAAAAAAAAAATATATATATATATATATAGATATATATATATATACACACACACATATATATGTATATATGTATATATATGTGTATGTATATATGTGTGTGTGTGTATATATATATATATATATATATA
>NW_007740382.1:17919-21428 GCF_000696425.1 Galeopterus variegatus | reverse complement strand
AATGAGAAAATGAGTCTTCAGAACGGTTAAATTGCCTCCGATCTTGCAGCTACTAAAAGGCAGAGCCACGGATTGGAAGTCAGTTCTGTCCATCACCAAAGCCCCTTTTCTTCATGCCATACTGCATAAAGCTTTGGTTTGGTGAATCTGATTCTTAACCAACATTTGTCCTTGGGTAAGTTACTGGCCTTTGATGAGTGGCATCTGTAAAACGGAAGTAACATCTACCTGCTAGGGTGGTTGTGCATTTAAAAATAATATAATGAAAGCGATTAGAACAGAACCTCAGAGGGCATTCAACAGATGGGGGTTGCTACTGCTGTTACTGCTGCAACAGTTTTTTTGTTGTTTTTTTTTTCCTTTTTGTCTTTTTTCGTGACTGGCAATGGATCGCAACCCTCAGTGTCGCGCCCGTACCAGACCGGGACTGGCAACTGGATCGCAACCCTCGGTGTTGCTCCCGCACCTCGCTCAGCCAGTGAGCGGCCGGTCTGTATGTGGGATCTGAACAGAAGTGTGGGCTAGGGCTAGTGTGTGAGACAGAAACCTATGCTCCCAGGAGGAGAGGGGAGCCACCACCTGCACTGGTGACAATCCAGGGTGTCCGTCTGCTCCTCTGTCCAACTCCTACTGTTTCTTCAGGACTCAGCCCAAGACCCACCTCCTGCAGGAAGCTCTCCCTGACTAATCCAGCCCTTGCTGACTTAATTGCTTCTCAGAGGTCACCAATCCATGAGCCCCTGTGTGGGAGGAAGGTCAGGAAGGCTGGTGACTTTGCTCTAGCGACCTTTAGCAGCCTGCCTGGCCACTGTCCCTGCCCACCTGGGCTGGAGCTCCAGCTCCTGGAGTGTCACCCTGCAGGTGCCAGCAGCAGTGCTATTGTATAATCCCAGGGGCACCATCCACACATTCCAGGGATTCACTGATGTGTTACCCCTGGGTGCTATGACCACCTAAGCATGAGTCTCAAGGGTTGGGAGAGAGGGGAAGGCTGCTCTTGGGGTCCGTGGTGAGAGACTCTGTTTTAAGGGTTCCAAGAGGAGCCTGGGGTCACAGGGTGTGAGGGAAGAAGCTGGGACCCTGCAGCTTTCAGTCCTTACAGAGTAGTGGGACTCAAGGAAGTAGAGGAGGAAATTCCTGGCAAGAGTTTGAGGGGCTGTCATGAGAAGGGAGCACAAACCCACACACTCCCAGTACCAGCTAACATAAATCTTACCTAGAGTTTAGTGGGGCAAAGCCTATAAGCAGAGCTGTCTCAGAGCACACATACCACCTGATTGCCCAGTCGGCCTAAGCCACCAAGGACAAACCTGCAGTGCCACAAAGTCATCCTGCTGACTCCTGCAAGGAGACGCCTGCACACCTGAGCAGCCTGGGGCGGCCTCACCAAACAAAGGACAGGAGGGAGTTATTTTAGGACTTGAGGGGAGGGTGGAACTTAGGTGGCACTTAAACGAAGCAGTGCTTGGATAGACTCAAAGCAAACCAGGGCTGNAGTTCACAGTGGCCGGGAGTGAAGCTGAGGCAGTGTGTTTGGGACAGTCCCAAAGTGGCACAGAGTTCAGGGAATCTTTAGACCTTTGACCGTATCTTTAATGCGCTGCTGGGAGTGAGGACTGTAAAGAAACGGAATGAATGGAATGCTGGAATAACCTGTCTTGACTGTCGTGTTGTTCTGTACTCACAAGAGGGGCAGCTGAGTCACGTCAACCCATCAGGAGTAGCTGACCCTCCAGAATTAATTAAATTCCTGCATCTGTAACCCTTGCATGGTCCTTCATCCAGGATGTCTCAAACATATTTCCCTAGAGAACCCTATAATCAGTGACTGTCAAAGCTAGAAGGGCCTTAGCAATGGTCTCATGCAATTCCCACGCTGTACAGATCGGAAATCTGAAGCTTCTTACAGATAACAACAGTAACGACCACCACAGCGATAATATCAGCTATTGTTTTTGAGTACCTGCTAAACATACTTTAAAAAACAAAATCCTGTGACAGCTCTCATCTTACAGATGAAGCAGAGTCTCAGGCTCTGATTTAATCAGTCTAGGTGATTCTATGAGCAGCAGGTTTAAAAATCTAGAGACAAATTTAAGTTAAAATTGTTTTTTTTCCCCTGAAAGGAGATTAGCAAGCCTGAAGCTTCCTAACCAATCCTCTTGTCCCTCTCCTTTAATTGCCACACTACATGCAATAATTTTAAATAAATTTGGATGATGTTTCACCAGTATTCCATTATTATGAGGATCAGTTCCAAGACGTTAAGTATCTAGATGGAAGGATAGAGGTAAGTCTGTCCTTGTCAAGTGCATACTCTATGCCAAATATTGTCCAGGGAGCTTTTCATTTAATTAAATGTAATGTTGCATTTAATTCTCACGACAACCTGGGATGGTAGGTATTATTTGCCTCATTTTGCAAATGAGAAAATGAGTCTTTGGAAAGGTTAAATTGCCTCCGATCTTGCAGCTACTAAAAGGCAGAGCCACGGATTGGAAGTCAGTTCTGTCCATCACCAAAGCCCCTTTTCTTCATGCCATACTGCATAAAGCTTTGGTTTGGTGAATCTGATTCTTAACCAACATTTGTCCTTGGGTAAGTTACTGGCCTTTGATGAGTGGCATCTGTAAAACGGAAGTAACATCTACCTGCTAGGGTGGTTGTGCATTTAAAAATAATATAATGAAAGCGATTAGAACAGAACCTCAGAGGGCATTCAACAGATGGGGGTTGCTACTGCTGTTACTGCTGCAACAGTTTTGCTGCTTTTGTTATTTACTTATGTTGAAGCTCTAGGCCCCAGGGGCAGATGCATAGAAGATTGGACCCTTTGCTGCCCTTGAGAAGTGTGGGCTAGGGCTACTGTGTGAGACAGAAACCTATGCTCCCAGGAGGGAGAGGGGAGCCACCACCTGCACTGGTGACAATCCAGCATGTCGTCTGCTCCTCTGTCCAACTCCTACTGTTACAAGACCCACCTCCTGCAGGAAGCTCTCCCTGACTAATCCAGCCCTTGCTGACTTAATCGCTTCGCAGCAGTCACCAATCCATGAGCCCCTGTGTGGGAAGAAGGTCAGGAAGGCTAGTGGCTTTGCTCTAGTGACCTTTAGCAGCCTGCCTGGCCACTGCCCCTGCCCACCTGGGCTGGAGCTCCAGCTCCTGGAGTGTCACCGTGCAGGTGCCAGCAGCAGTGCTATTGTATAATCCCAGGGGCACCATCCACACATTCCAGGGATTCACTGACGTGTTACCCCTGGGTGCTATGACCACCTAAGTGTGAGTCTCAAGGGTTGGGAGAGAGGGGAAGGCTGTTCTTGGGGTCCGTGGTGAGAGACTTTGTTTTAAGGGTTCCAAGAGGAGCCTGGGGTCACAGGGTGTGAGGGAGGAAGCTGGGACCCTGCAGCTTTCAGTCCTTACAGAGCAGTGGGACTCAAGGAAGTAGAGTAGGAAATTCCTGGGCAAGAGTTTGAGGGGCTGTCATGAGAAGGGAGCACAAACCCACACAC
>NW_007740382.1:14930-17540 GCF_000696425.1 Galeopterus variegatus | reverse complement strand
CAGGGGCACCATCCACACATTCCAGGGATTCACTGACATGTTACCCCTGGGTGCTATGACCACCTAAGCATGAGTCTCAAGGGTTGGGAGAGAGGGGAAGGCTGTTCTTGGGGTCTGTGGTGAGAGACTTTGTTTTAAGGGTTCCAAGAGGAGCCTGGGCTCACAGGGTGTGAGGGAAGAAGCTGGGGCCCTGCAGCGTTCAGTCCTTACAGAGCAGTGGGACTCAAGGAAGTAGAGGAGGAAATTCCTCAGCAAGAGTTTGAGGGGCTGTCATGGGAAGGGAGCACAAACCCACACACTCCCAGTACCAGATAACATAAATCTTACCTAGAGTTTAGTGGGTCAAAGCCTATAAGCAGAGCTGTCTCAGAGCACACATACCGCCCGGTTGCCCAGTCGGCCTAAGCCACCAAGGACAAACCTGCAGTGCCACAAAGTCATCCTGCTGACTCCTGCAAGGAGACGCCTGCACACCTGAGCGCCTGGGGCGGCCTCACCGAACAAAGGACAGGAGGGAGTTATTCTAGGACTTGCAGGGAGGGCGGAACTTAGGTGGCACTTAAACGAAGCAGTGCTTGGATAGACTCAAAGCAAACCAGGGCTGTGTGTTGAGGGTCAATGTCAGGTGTGGACTGTGACATGAACCCAGGGTCCTGTTTCTTTGGAAACAGTGAATTTAAGATAGTCGAGGTTCTGTTTACATATCAGAAGGTAAGGCTGGGTATTAGAGGCAACGAACTGTTCCTGCCTCAGTGGCCCAGATTTGGAATGGATTCACCTGACTCCAAAACCAGTGCTCCAACCTTGACTGCTCACTTAATCCCATCTATAGGGTGAGAAACGTTTTTATTCCTGTGATGACTGTGTGCTACACAAACATCTACAGTCACATGCATGCACGTACCGCCGTATGAAAAAACAGCAAACAAAGTTGTCCACTTGGACGTGCTGGCAGCTTACTGGGTTTTCTAGTGAAATATTCTTCCTTCTGTCCCCAGCTTTGTTGTCCGCTAACAAGGCAAGTGTGAGGAAATATTTGGAAGAAAAATTTTATTTTATTTCATTTTGTTATTTTTTCTCTATCTCAAAATTTATTTTTTTTATTTTTATCTTTTTGAAAATTTTAATTTATCAATATACAGTGTAGTTGATTTTCATGTCCCTTTACCGATTCCTTTTCCCCCTCCCTCTCCTCTCCTCCTCCATCAACATCATATCTGTTCACTTGTCTTAACATGTTCAAGGAATTGTTGTGATTATTGTGTCTTCCCCCCATTTATTTGTTTGTATATTTATTTATTTTTAGCTCCCACAAATAAGTGAGAACATGTGGTATTTCTCTTCTGTGCCTGGCTTGTTTCACTTAATATAATTTTCTCTAAGTCCATTCATGTTGCTGCAGATGGTAGTATTTCATTTTTTTTTAATAGAGCGGCATTCCATTGTGTAGATATACCACGCTTTCCTTCTCTTCTCACCCAATGATGGGCATTTACGCTGGTTCCAACTCTTGGCCATCGTAAACAGAGCTGCAACAAACATGGGAGTGCAGGTGTCCCTTCGACATGATGACTTCCATCCTCTGGGTCAGTGGGAGAGCTTTTACTCCTTATTCATCCTCTTGGCAGATGGCCCAGGTCCAGACACAGAGCGGATCCTGTGAGGTACTAAGCAGCAAGCTGACAAAGTCCTTGCTATTCTAGGGAAGCCAGCAAGGCTGGCATCCCTTTTGCCTCCTTCCCCCTTCTCCCCTTGAGGTCTGACCTTTGATTGAATCCAGGACCCTGGAAGTTTTGTAGATGAGAGACTTATGTTCTCATTTTGTTGATAAGTAGTTAGCTATGAATCTTCAAGCACTGTCTTTGAAAATGTTCTATAAATGGCTTGGTGCGAGACATAATTGATTTAATCAGTACAATTTGTTATTATCACTGGCTTATAAAAAGAAACCTGAAACAAACTGAGTTGCCTTACACGTCAGCATCCTGAAATGCCCTCCTGATCCCATAAAGCATGTCTCTTCATTTCCCACTGTCTCCCCTTGGGGTACTGGTCAGTGACAAGATCCTCTAAACATGGAAGGAGGGACTGGCAGAGAACATGGCAGCATCACCTGTGGTGACTGGAATATGCCACATTTGCAGAAGCAGGTTTCCTTCCTTCATTCCTGGTCACTCTGCTGTCCCACATGCACGGGCCATGGGCCATGTTGGCCCTGCTCAGTGGGGTGGCCCAGGTCATTACCATCTGCATTTCCTGTGTGTAGTTCTTGCTACAAATGCACCCAACACAAGTCTCCCAAATCCTCCTGAGATGGGAGGTGCCTGGGAACAGGGATTGTGTCTCTTCCCCTGCCCCATATTGGGCCAGGTGCTGGGTGTGGTGCTCAGGAAGGGGTTAGAGTTGCTGGACCTCAGGGTGAGGTCTCAAGCTGCGGCATCACGCAGCTAGAGGCAGGGAGGCAGGGAGCTGTGGGTGGTTCACTCACACCCTCCTGACCCTGGTGGCTGATACTGCCAGCCCCAAGCAGGCCCAAGTCTCAGTACTCAAACAACATGAAGCCCAATTTAAGATTCCTGGGCGGTGGAGGTGGGGCCAATAGTGCACTGT
>NW_007740382.1:13063-14338 GCF_000696425.1 Galeopterus variegatus | reverse complement strand
CAGTGCAGTGCCTGGCACATAGAGAGAGCTCGGTAAGCAGGAGTTGTTGCTGTTGTCACTGAAGACCCCAGGGGAACAGGGCAGCCCCCAGCCCCTGCCGCAGGCACAAAGTGACAACTCCATTTGTCTGATGCTTTAGTTTGCATTTCCTTTTACATCTGTCATTTCACTGCATCCTCCAACAACAGAGGTAGACACCAATGTCCCATTTTACAGAGGTGGAAACTGAGGCTTGGCAAGGTTAAGTAGCTTGTCCAAAGGCACCCAGCTGATGCTCCTGGGATGAGACCTGGCTCTCTCTTCCTGGAGCCCTTTGGGATCTTGAGTGCCAACAGGGAGAGGACTGTTTGGCTTGCTGTGGGATCCTTCATCTGCTGCAGGGGACGCTAAGCATTTTTAATTGTTGAGCCTTTCCCTTTTCCATTTCAAAAACTGTTTTAGAAACTTCATGCTCCACTGGAAGGTAGAGCCCTGCCATTACCCTGCTTGCTTCTTGGGCCCGCCCCTATGAGATAACAGCGGTCTCACACCCCTCCCCCAGGGGCCAGAGGCAAATCAGGCTCCTAAAGTGACCAACAGACTGTGTCCCAAAATCAGCCAATCCAAATTAGCAGGACAGCATCCCTCATTTACATAAGAGGACTTGAATGAGAACCTAGGAGGAAAAAGGGCGGGAATTTAGGCTATATAAGGGGGTCGTTCCCTTTGTTCTGGGAGACACTGGCTTGGGAGTTTTCTGCCCCCCAGTCTCCTCCTTGCTTGCAAGCAATAAAGCGCTATAACACCGAACAAAGAGCTGCAATGCTAAAATAAAGAGCTGTAAAACTACAACTGACGCCGGTCTTGGATCCCTCTGTGCATTCGCCCCACAACACATCCAGGGCCTTTTGCCCCCAGCCCTTAGAGAGGAAGGACGGTGCCTGTAAGTCCCGCTACTTATCCCAGCGTCTGGTGCAGCCAAGCCACACTTACCCAGCTCTGGACGGGCTCAGCTCCTCCGTGCTGGGTGCAGTTTCGGGGGCTGGGAAGTCCAAAGTCCAGGGAACACATCTGGTGAGGGCCTTGTAGTTCTGCGGTGGACTTCATAGCAACTCGGGTCGTCATATGGTGATAATGGCAGAGCAGAAGGAGAGAACCAGAGTGCGCGTGCACTGCTCCCGTGCTCTCCATTTAAAAACCCACCTCGGGGGGATCCTCCTTTAGCTAAGAGCGGTCCCCAGCTCGGGGACCTGAGTTTCTGCGCGTACAGGTCAGTACCAGATCGGGCCACCAGGT
>NW_007740382.1:4764-11325 GCF_000696425.1 Galeopterus variegatus | reverse complement strand
GGACCCTGCAGCATTCAGTCCTTACAGAGCAGTGGGACTCGAAGTAGAGGAGGAAATTCCTCAGCAAGAGTTTGAGGGGCTGTCATGAGAAGGGAGCACAAACCCACACACTCCCAGTAACAGATAACATAAATCTTACCTAGAGTTTAGTGGGGCAAAGCCTATAAGCAGAGCTGTCTCAGAGCACACATACCGCCCAGTCGCCCAGTCAGCCTAAGCCACCAAGGACAAACCTGCAGTGCCACAAAGTCATCCTGCTGACTCCTGCAAGGAGACTCCTGCACACCTGAGCAGCCTGGGGCGGCCTCACCAAACAAAGGACAGGAGGGAGTTATTCTAGGACTTGCGGGGAGGGCGGAACTGAGGTGGCACAGATCCCCTGAAGGCAAAACTGCCACAAGAACTTAGGGTGAAGGGCTGGCTGGCTTAACACAGTTGGTTAGAGCACAGCCTTATAACCCCAAGGTCATGGGTTCGGAACCCTGTACTGTCCAGCCCCCCCCACCAAAAAAAAAACTTAGGGAATAGTGGTTTACTTGATCCCAAGTAAGCAGAAGGGAGCAGGGAGAGTGAGACACATTAGAAACAGTAGTTCTGTGACAATGCACTGCTTCTCCTTGAATATATAAATAAGCACACACACGTATTCACGTTTCCCTCTTTTTCACTTAAAAGGTAGCATATTATAAAACCCAGGGCCGGCCCGGTGGCGCACTGCTACAGTGCGCCACTTGGGAAGCGCGGCAGCGCTCCCACCGAGGGTTCGGATCCCACATATAGACTGGCTGCTCACTGGCTGAGCGAGGAGCGGGGGCAACACCGAGGGTTGCGATCCCGTTGCCGGTCCCGGTCCGGTACGGGCGCGACACTGAGGGTTGCGATCCGTTGCCGGTCACGAAAAAAGACAAAAAGAAAAAAAAATAAAAAATAAAAAAATAAAACCTGTTCTGCTCCTGGCTGTGTTCACTTTACTTAGCATGTGAACATGCTAAGCTTGCATGCTAATGCTAATGCCCATTCAACCCCCAAGGGAGGGATGATTTAAGATATACTTTGGATTACAAAGACTTAGCCCAAGGGGGAAAATAATGAAAATATCTCAATAATTTTTTATATCAATTTCCTGTTGAAATGATATTTTGGATCTACCAAGTTAAATAAAATACACTATTAAAATTAGAGCTGGCTGGTTAGCTCACTTGGTTAGAGTGTGGTGCCGATAACATCAAAGTCGATGGCTCAGATCTCCTTAGCGGCCAGCTGCCAAAACAAAAATTGTTCTACTGTTTGTTTTTAATTTGTTTAATGTGGCTGCTAGCATTTTTAAAATTACATATGAAGCTCACGTTGTATTTCTTTTGAACAGTGTGGGTACAAGCAGTCATGCCATCTGCAAATGATGACAGTTTTTCTAATTCTTCTGCCTTTATTTTTGTCTCATTGCTTTAGCTAAGATCTCATTTAATATTTGATAAAATCTGTAATGGTGAGGATCTTTGTTATTTTCCCAACTTAAAGTGATGGTTTCTCAGATTAAGGAATTTTCCTTCTATTCCTAGCTTATGTTATAAACTAAATTATGTCTCCTCCCCCCGATTTATATGTTGAAGTCCTAATTTCCAGTACTTCAGAATGTGAGCATATTCAGAGACAGGGTCTTTACAGAGATAACTAAATTAAAATGAGGTCATTATGGTGGACTTTAATCCAATATGTCTGGGTGTGAGGTACTAAATAGCAAGCTGACAAAGTCCTTGCTATTCTGGGGAAGCCAGCAAGGCTGGCATCCCTTTTGCCTACTTCCCCCTTCTCCCTCCCCTTGAGGTCTGACCTTTGATTGAATCCAGGACCCTGGAAGCTTTGTAAATGAGAAACTTATGTTCTTATTTTGTTGATAAGTTGTTAGCTATGAATCTTCAAGCACCATGGCAGCTGCAAATGTTCTATAAATAGCTTGGTGCGAGACATAATAATCAGTACAATTTGTTATTTTCACTGGCTTATAAGAAGAAACCTAAAATAAACTGAGATGCCTTACATGTTAGCAGCCTGAAATGCCCTCCTGATCCTATAAAGCACGTCTCTTCATTTCCCGCTGTCTCCCCTTGGGGTACTGGTCAGTGACAGGATCCTCTAAACATGGAAGGAGGGACTGGCAGAGAACATGGCAACACCACCTGTGGTGACTGGAATATGCCACATTTGCAGAAGCAGGTTTCCTTCCTTCATTCTTGGTCACTCTTCTGTCACAGGAAGGAATAGACCTTAGGCGGTGTCCACAGGGAACAGCATCCCACGTGCATGGGCCATGGGCCATGTTGGCCCTGCTCAGTGGGGTGGCCCAGGTCATTATCATCTGCATTTCCTGTGTGTAGTTCTTGCTACAAATGCACCCAACACAAGTTTCCCAAATCCACCTGAGATGGGAGGTGCCTGGGAACAGGGATTGTGTCTCTTCCCCTGCCCCATATTGGGCCAGGTGCTGGGTGTGGTGCTCAGGAAGTGGTTAGAGGAGCTGGACCTCAGGGTGAGGTCTCAAGCTGCAGCATCACGCAGCTAGAGGCAGGGAGGCAGGGAGCTGTGGGTGGTTCACTCACACCCTCCTGACCCTGGTGGCTGATACTGCCAGCCCCAAGCAGGCCCAAGTCTCAGTACTCAAACAACATGAAGCCCAACTTAAGATTCCTGGGTGGTGGAGGTGGGGCCAATAGTGCACTGTGGGGGCAAGAGACTGGATTGAGTGGTTGGAGCCTCACGTGCCCACCCAGTGGGTGATCTGGAGCAGTGTGAGTTCCCTGGGCCTCTCTTTGCCCTTTGTTTGAACCTGGCGAAAGGAGGAACTCATCTCCAACACAGTATCCCAGCCTCAGGGACCGTCTGGCATCTCCTGTCCCCACAGGCTGGGGTCTTCAGCAGAGCACCTGCCCCCGGACTCTGGATTCTGTGAGAGGCAGAATCACCCAATGCCGGAGAGCACAGGCTCTGGAATCTGCAAGCTGTTGGACAACTCATGTTGCTTGTCGGTGCCTAAGTTTCCTACTTGTCTGTTATGTGGGGACTGCAATGTGCCCCCTTGAAGGTGCTGACAAGGTAAAATGGGCCTGTGACGTAAGAGAGCTCGGTAAGTAGGAGTTGCTGCTGTTGTCACTGCTGACCCCAGGGGAACAGGGCAGCCCCCAGCCCCTGCCGCAGGCACAAAGTGACAACTCCATTTGTCTGATGCTTTAGTTTGCATGTCCTTTTACATCTGTCATTTCATTGCATCCTCCAACACCAGAGGTAGACACCATTTTACAGAGGTGGAAACTGAGGCTTGGCAAGGTTAAGTAGCTTGTCCAAGGGCACCCNTCAGATCCCATGTGGAGACTGGTTCCCGCTCACTGGCTGAGCGTGGTGCGAGCGCAACACCAAGGGTTGCAATCCCGTTACCGGTCAGTAAAAAAGACAAAAAAAAGAAAAAAAAAAAAAAAAAGAAGAAGCCAAGGAGAGAGGTCTGGGATAGATCTCCCACACAGTCTGCAGAAGGAACCAGCCCTGCCAACATGTTGGTCTTGGGCTTCTGGCCTCCAGAACTGTGAGACAATACATTTCTGTTCTGTAAGCCACCCAGACTATGGTAATTTGTTATGGCAGCCTAAGCAAACAATTACGCTCAGATTAAGGAATTTCCTTAGCTCAGTTGGTTACAGCACAGTATTATAACACCAAGGTCAAGGGTTGGGTCCCTATACTGACAAAGAGATTTGAGGAATTTTCCTTTTATTCCTAGCTTGTTGAGCATTCTTACCATAAATGATTGTTGACTTTTCTCAAATGCTTTTTCCATGTCTGTTGAGATGGTTGTGTGGATTTTCCCCTTAAATCTACATATCTTCTGGATTATTCTCAACCAATATCTTTTCAAATATTGCCTCTCCCCATGTTCTCTGTCCTCTTGCTCTGGAACTCTAATTAAACCTATGTTAGATCTTGTCATGCAATCCTCTGCGTTTCTTAGCCTCTCATGTTTTTCTCTTTGTCTCTCTGTGCTGCATTCTGGCTAATTTTCCACACAGTCTTCTTTGTAACCAATTCTGTCTTTAATCACGTCGAATAATCTGCTTTTTAACCCATTAATTTTCAGTTCTAAAAGTTCTCTCTGGCTCTTTTTAAAATCTACATGGTCATTTTTGGAAGTCTTATCTTTTTTGCTCTTTTTAAAAAAATATATATTTCATATATAGTTATTTAATTATCTGTATCTGATCACTACAAAATCCTTTGGTGGCCTAAGTCTGTCATTCATAGTTTCTGCTGATTCTCACTCTTGATGGCTTGTTTCCTTATGTGTTTGGAAATGGTGCATCATGAGCTTGTACTTAGTTAACTTAATATGTGTCCTCTAGGGCTAAGTTGAGGACGTCTCCCTTCCATAGAGGAGTCGCTTGTGACCCAGTCAGCTACAAGATGGAAAAGTAGGATATGAAATATAATAAAATGCTGAGTGGTCTGCCACCATGGAGCCAATAAGCGGGGCAAGAGATGAGATCTGACATGGATATTAAAGGTAGTGAAAGATATGGGTAGTTACGTGATAAAGGTCCTTTTTCTTTAGGAAAAAATTATTCTCACAGTCACATGGTCACAGGATTGTTACCAAGTACAACACTGGAATCTCTGCCAACTTGGCTGGACAAAATGAGGCAGGAAGAAGAACTTTGATGTAGAAGACACAAAAAAAGGGGAGCAGTCGCTCCAGAATCTCTGTACAGGAGGAGCTCAGAGGGGCAACTCGATTGGAGGAGACACCTAGAAGACTTGCCTTAAAACTGCAGTTGTGGGCCGGCCCAGTGGCGCACTCGGTAAAGTGCGGCGCTTGGGAGCGCGGCGGCGCTCCCGCCAAGGGTTTGGATCCCATATAGAGACCGGTCCGCTCACTGGCTGAGCGTGGTGCAGGCACGACACCGAGGGTTGCGATCCCGTTACTGGTCACGAAAAAAGACAAAAAGGGGGGGAAAAAAAAAACTGCCGTTGTGCTTTATTCTTACCTAGCTTACGTTTCGGGAGATGTCTTTGAGGAGATGCTGATGGAGATCACAAGAGCTGATGACCCTCTGTTGATGTCCCCATTGAAGGTATATCTATTAGCTGCAGAAAAATCAATACTTCTCTCCTCCCCATTCAACTTATCATCCACAGGTGCTTGCTCAGAGGAATACCTGTGAAAGTGTGAATCTCCAGAGAAAATATCCAGGCTGTCCACATCCCTTACCTTTGTTCACTTCAAAATAAGTCAAGGAGAAACAAAGCATCAAAGTTGAAGTTCTTACGGCTTTCTCCACCTGCTCTCTCTGACATGCTACTTAGAGCAAGAATGCTTTGTAAGTCGCTGATCAAAGGAGAAAAACATTATCCAAACAGCGAACCAGTGCCAAAACTTACATATCACGGATGCCTGGCTAATGCTGCCTTGGGCAGCTTGCTGAGTTTCTTAACTAGATTTATTCCATTGGCCCAGGAAGCTGGGGAGAGATGAGGCTGGCCCAGTAATCCTCGTAGCTCAGAGAGATCCTGCTCGGGCTGCAGAAAGATGCAGGTGTCTTCTGTGATCCCTACAGCCAGTCCCCATGGGGCAGGGGGATTTGGATACTTGTGATGGCTGGGTTCACTTCTCCTTCAGAATCTCATGGGTGCAGGTGGATTTCTGAAGATCATCACCAAATGTCTGCATTGACAGAAAAGGACAGTAAGAGGAGTGTGAGATTCAGAAGGTCGATTTGGGGGAGCCGGAAAATGAAACCCAACATCCCCTATGGAAAAGCACTTTATCTACTTAACAAAAATGTGTTTCACACCTGCTTTGGACTAGGCATGTGAATACAGAGGTGAAATGAGGGGTCCCAGCCTGGGCTTCCCAGTCTGATGGGGGAGACGGCCCAGTGAGCAGGCAGTTATGGGGTGTGGCACGTACATGGTGCTAGGAGCCCAGAGCAGGGAGCACTTGGTCCACAGTCCGGGGGTCGGTAGCAGTGTAGAGGCTGGAATGAGGAGGAAGAGGTAGTTGGTTTCTGTTTCCTCCTTATGGGCACTATATAACGTCAGAAATAAGGGACTTTGTTTTGATCAGCGAGTCAAAGAGGAAGAGGGTCTGTATCACAGGTGGAAGGAACCCCACAAACAGAAACACGGATTATGGTAGCCCCCTGCNCAGCGAGTCCCCGTGTGGCCTGTCCTCTCCTCTCTGCACCCTCATTCCAGACTTTTGGGCGAATCAGACCTTCCACAGAGGTAGTCACGTTCCAGAGCCCTGGATGCCAAAGGATGAAGGACGGGAGGGTCTCCCTGCTGTATTCCCCCTGCGGGGACAGCGCCATACATGCTGGGCCAGCCTCACGGGGTGCACCGGGGGGCTGTCGCCAGCCACCTGCTCCGGGCAACTACTAGACAGGCCTTGCCGCTGGCCTCTGCACTGTTAATCTTTCTGTTCCCACTCGTTTCTTCTTGACTTGTTGGACTAGTCGTGAAGACTGCAGACGTTCTTGGCTTGACTTTTAATGGCAATGCCCCTAATGTTTCTCCGTG
>NW_007740382.1:2451-2706 GCF_000696425.1 Galeopterus variegatus | reverse complement strand
GAGGTGACAGTGCAGGTCACTGGTGTGCAGGCGGCCTGCAGAGCTGTGAGACAGGAGGGGTGTAGATGAGGAGGTGGTCTGCAGACTGAGCTACAGGGGTTCCAAGGTCACAAGGTGAGGAAGATGAGGAAGAACCAGCAATGGAGACTGAGGGTGTAGCCAGAGCAGCAGGAAAATCAGAGGGTGTGCTGAGAGAAGTATTCCTAGAGTGATCCGCCAGGTCCAATGCTGCTGAAAGATCTGGTAAATTTAAGA
>NW_007740382.1:0-229 GCF_000696425.1 Galeopterus variegatus | reverse complement strand
CATAAAGCAAATGTACTTCACAGGGCCTGGTTTTCTAATGCCTTGCCGTTTCAAATATTGACCTTGCGAAGGACAGGAAATTTTCCCCAGGCTATAGTCTCTGTTGTAATATAAGGAATTGTAACACAGTAAGGTTGCTGGCTCAAAGACAGACAGGTTGCCGATTCATATGTAAAGATACTAGGAAATTGCTGTAAGAAGAGACTGTTTGCTAAAATTAAGCTTTTGT
>NW_007740381.1:29122-30458 GCF_000696425.1 Galeopterus variegatus | reverse complement strand
ATTAACAAAACCCAAGTATACACTATTTACAAGAGATGTATCTAAAACGTAGGAATAAAGAAAGGTTGAAAATAAAGAATTGAAAAAGATAACATGGAAACCACTAAGTATATTTGGATTTTGCTATAATAATATCCAAAGATAAAGGAGACTTTAAGGTAGAGTGCATTATCAGAGAAAAATAGTGACTCTTTTGAAAACAAACAGTTCAGATGCACAAGCTCTTTCTACCCTGTTGTTACGCTATATATATCTTCCATTTTTAAGGCTGCCTCTGGACCGGAATGGCTGCTGAAACTCCCAGCCACTCCAACACATTCCACATACAGGAAGGAGAAGAAAGGAAAATAGATTCACAACCTCCCTTTAAAAACACTTTCTATTGGGCCAGCCCGGTGGTGCACTGGAGAGTGCGCTGCTTGGGAGCGCAGCGACGCTCCCGCTGAGGGTTCGGATCCCATGTGGAGACTGGTTCCCGCTCACTGGTTGAGCATGGTGCAGGCGCAACACTGAGGGTTGCGATCCCGCTGCCGGTCCCCGGTACGGGCGTGACACCGAGGGTTGCGATTCTGTTACCGGTCAGTAAAAAAGACAAAAAAGGAAAAAAAAAAAAAAACCCACTTTCTATTTATGCTTATTTCCCATTGGTCGGAACATTCACACCTAGGTCCATAGAAGGCTGGGAATAAAGTCTTTATTTTAGTGACCATGTACCCAGCAAAAAAGAGGGGGGGGTGTCTATTGCTATACAAGGTAAATAAAAATCTTATGCAAATACTAAAATAAAGAGAGAGATTTTGATCTTATCTTATTTAATGGACTTTTTTTTCAGCCCCAACCTATCACCAACAAACAAAAAGACAAACACCTCCCTAGGACTCCTTTTTGCCTATATGCCTCTGGAATCATATAAGTTGGGATTGCATGGACCGGGGAGGAACACACAAGCAAGCAATTATTAAGTTAAGTGAGCTTTGCATCCATACCCTAAACATATGTTTAATGAATAGGCTACAGAAAAGTATGTTTAATGAATAGGCTACAGAGATTTTGCTTTTCAAGTTAAAATCAGTGAGTTGCATGGAAACCAAAGTCATTAATAAATACAGTTCTATTTCATGTAGGATGTCCAAGTCTAAATCAAATGCAACTGCTGAAGGGCCAGATGTTATTCCCATTGCTATATTTCAGTGCTTTCCTGGAAGTGATCTCACCCTGATGGTAATGCCGTTGTCCAACTGTGCATGCTATTTATATCTAGAATCCCGGCTTTCAGGTTTAAAACACACCAAATTGCAAATAGCTATTGCTTCTGAATGATAAGCCTGTTATGGGG
>NW_007740381.1:26610-27501 GCF_000696425.1 Galeopterus variegatus | reverse complement strand
GGTTCACAGAGGAAATGAAAGGTAATGGGAACCATCTCATTGAGGGTCCCTTTTGGGTTCTGCCTCTGGGTTCTAACCCTGCCTCAGTCACTGAGGGTTTAGATGGCTGTGAACTAATTACTCCTCCTCTCTGGACTCTACTTTCTTCTGTAAAAGATAAGGATATGGCTAGAATAATTCCTAAGCTTTCCCTCTGCTCTGCACTTCTAAGTCATCTCTAAGCTTTCGCCTGTAAAGATTAGTCCGACAGCCCAGGGAGGCCGATGCCAGCCTGCAATATGTAGAAGGAGATTAATTGCCCTGTGAAAAAAAGGGAGCAATGCTCTCTAAGGGTCAGCATTTTCCACAAAGGAATGAGCTCTGTATCAATGGCAACTGGCTGTGGTGGCAAAACTGCAAGCTTCTAGGGTAGGCATGACTCAGAACCAGAAGGCCAGGGCAGACCTTTAGAATAGCAGATGGAGTAATTGAACTATTCCAGCGACTTTCACAACCCTGGGCCATTCAGACCCAACTGAGTCAGTCAGGACTGGAAACGCACCAGGGGCTACTTGAGTGCGGAGGCGGAGGCTCTGCAGTCTGCTCAATGGCGCCCACTAGCGGAATCCCGGCGCAGGGGTTCCAGCAGCTCTGCACTGCTGAAGCCGCGCGTCCACCCACGCATCTGGCCGACAGGGAAACTGAGGGAGAAAGAGGATGTGCCTTGCCCAAGGCCACCAGCTAGTTAGAGGCAGAAATGACCTCTTGGCAGCCTTTTTTTTTTTGACCGGTAGGTAAGGGGATCGCAGCTCTCCGCAAGGTGTCGTCAGCACCATGCTCAGCCAGTGAGCGCACTGGCCATCCCTATACGGGACCCGAACCCGCCGCCTAGGTGCTCCCAGCGCCGCACTC
>NW_007740381.1:9723-25478 GCF_000696425.1 Galeopterus variegatus | reverse complement strand
CCAACATACCTTGTCCCCACTTTAAACTGTTTCTTGATTGCCACTTATTCTCCTCCTGAGTCCCAGACCAGTCCCTCACCTTCCCACATCACTTTCTCAAGCAAGGCTCTATCAGCAGGCCCTCTGACCCTCACGACTGCAGTCTCTCACAGAAGAGAGCACTATCCTTGCTTTGGGACATCCTGTGCCTTAGGTGAATGTGAAACATACAAGGGAAAAAATCTCTATCATATGTATTCAGACCTGGAGCTCCTGTGATTCCCAGAGATTGGGAGTTAGATGTCATCCCAGAAGCCGTCCTCAGAGGAGAATGGATGTAGATGAGAGTTTCCCAGCAGTCAAGGTCAAACAGTCATCTCTTAACTTGTTTGAGTTTCAGTTTTAAGACAAGCAAGGAGCAGAAACAAATGAGGTAGAGAATGCGAAAACAAAAGGTGTTTTGTTCTCTTTAAAACAAACACACCAAGGAATGAAATTCCCTGAACTGTTAAAGGGAGGATTTATGTGTAGTCCTTTTACCTGTGGCAAAGCAAAGTTTTCCTTTTTTTTTTTTTAACAAGTGTTTAAGAAGAAAGGGACAAACTGGAACTCTTGACAATGAAAAAATGTTCCAAAAATATTTGATATTGATCAACACAAGCACTAGTCATTTAATAGGTGATTTTTGTTTCAGAAACCATGGATGAGAAATTCCTCTTCCAACTACCATTGCTCTTAAATGCTATGTTGGAACAGCTGTTGCTATTTGTTATTGAAAATGTGGGGGCCTCAAGCTAACCTGAATTTATCTTCTCTCATAGGATTCTCTCTGCTTGCTCCAGCACACTGCCCACTCTTTGCTCTTCTCTTATAGCCCTTTTGTTTCTGTATGGTTTGGCGCTGGTAAAATACAAGGACATGTGTAGAGTGCTCACAAAATACGAAACATACTAATGAATGTGGGAATTAGGGATGTTTCCTTGGCTCGGTTGTTTTCATTATGTCTTATTTCTCCTCTAACTCTTCACCAAAAGTTTTAAATTGAACAGACCATAAGGAAAGTTTTCAATGAGACTGTAATTAGTTAGATAAAGCTTCCATAAATTAAACCATCAAAATGAAATCTCCTGAAGTCCTGAGGAGGTGCCAGCAGCTGCAGACTCCCACAGCCTGAAGAGGTCTGCTTCTGTTCCAGTTCAACCCTTGAAGTCAAAGCCATCTTAAATGTTTGTTCCTCAAGCAAAGGTACTAGGAGGGCATGATGGTTAATTTTGTGTGTCAATTTGATTAGGCCATGGTATCTAGATATTTTATCAAACACCAGTCTAAATGTAGTTGTGAAGGTATTTTTTAAAAGATGAGATTAACATTTAAGTATGTAGACTTTGAGGAAAGCACATTTCCTTTCATAATGGGGTGGGCCTCATCCAATCAGTTGAAGGCCTTAAAAGAAAAAAGATGGGGGGCCCCTCAGAAAAAGGGAATTCTATTTCCAGACTGCCGTTGGACTCCAAGATACAACATCATTCTTCCCTGGGTCTCCTGAAGATTTTGGACTTGCCAGCCCCTATAATTGCATGAGCAAATTCCTTAAAATAATTCTACCTATGTATCCATCTATCTTCTTATATACCCACTATGGTTTTGTTTCTCTGGAGAACTCTTACTAATACAGATGAGTACTCTTGTTAATTTCAGAAAGAAAACAACATCTTCAACAGAAAGAAATTATCTGAATTTGGAATCACAGAAGATGCTTCCAGGCTGGGACTGTTACATTTTCCCTGAAAACTTCTGTTTACCTTGTTGTCTGACTGAGGTTCAATTCAGGTAGGGTGATCCACTTTGAAGGTCACATCCTCTCTCTTTTATGTGCAACTGGTCCAACCAAGTTTCTTTGCTTTATAGTTCCTACTTAGCAATACTGGAAATGATTGCTTTCTATTTCTGATATACCTTCTCATAAAAAATTCCAAAGTAACTTTTGAAAACAGATAAAAACACAACTGCATCTAGTGCGTACACCAATGTTTTTAAACATTCAATAATTACTTCTCTATCCTCTCTTATGGTGTCCAACAGAAATATTCCTAGAGCAGTCCTAGATCTCCCTACAGTCAAATGAAATTTTAAAACTCCAACTTTATGGTTGGAAGCAGTAAATCAGGGGGATTCAGCTTATTTCCAGGGCCCTCGAAGTGCTGCACAGGCTCAGCCAGTTACAGGACAACCCACACTCCCTGCACCTGCCTCACTCGCCCTGGGTCCACAGTCGCCCTCAGTCTCCCCTTGGGGCTTGACCCCTCCCAGGTTCTCAGTCTTCCCTGACTTGCTCTCTTCCCTCCTCATCTTCCATTCTCAGCATGCTGATTCAGTGCCTAGCACACACTGTACACCGAGCGTGGGATGGACTGAGCCATTGAACAGTGAAGTATTATTGTAACCGGCTTTGAAAGTCATTCTTGTTGGCAGTTTCTTTTTTGAGGAGGTGTCAGTAGCAGGAGAGGCATTTTAATCCCTGAACTGGCTAGCATCATTTCTTCCATGGTCATAGTTTAGTTATCACTCAGTAAAGATGTTCAGCTGGTCTGAGTCAATCAGAGCAACGGAGCCAAGAATGTGTGTGTCGTAACCTCTGGCAACACTCTGACCATGTCTGTGTGTGGTGTAATTTCAGGGTTCAAAGCTCAGTGGGCCAAACACATCTGTTTACCATGGTTTGGGGTAAGTCTATGTTTCCCTAGGTGGCCCTAGGCTGTTTGCTTTCTGTTGGTCAAAGTACTAGCAGATGGTGAAACTGAGTGAGGAAATATGCCCACTGTGATTCTATAAGTATTGGATAGAATGAAGGCTGTCTATTGACTGGGCTTGGTACATGTTGGAATCTTAGAATCAAATGTATGGGAACTGGCCTGTTTTCTAATATGGGAACTTTGTAAGCAAGTTTTTCATAATGGTTTTCATGAATATTTTTAATCAGTTCATTTAAAGCAGGATTAGTAAGTGTTTTCACATGCAGGTTGGAAAAAGACGAATCTCTGCATGATTTCTCATAGATGAGTTGTGGGCCACTTTATTCCATTGAATTAAACTGTTTCCTAGACTGGGACCTCTGTAAGCCAGTGTTTCACAGTGGTTTTCAAAGTTTATGAGCATTTTGTTCAAAAAGCAATTAAAAAAAATTTTTATACAGGTTGATAAAAAAAAGACACTTTTCATAATTCCTGAAAGATGCATTGTGGGTTGCTTAATTCCAGTGAATTAAAACATTTCTAGAAGTAGGAATTCTGTAAGCAAGTGTTTCTCAGTGGTTTTTGTGAGTATTTCTTACCAATACATTTAAAGTGGGATTGATAAGGACTTTCACACATTCAGGTTGTACAAGATGAATCTCTGCATGATTTTGAGAGACACATTGTGGGCTGCTTTATTCTGGACTCTTAGAATCAAATGGTCATTTCCCAAACAAAATTCTCAGGCAGGATTTTAGAACCGAGCAACTCTCACTTGAAAAAAAAATGGATTTAATAATGACTAGGTGTAGAATCTTCCTACCTATTGTATCCTATTGGGTACAAAGTTTTTTTGTACCCAATAGGATGAAGAAAATAAAAATAAAGAAAATAAAAACTTTATACAAAGTTTTTTTTACCCAATAGGATAAAGAAAGCCTTTATGGGGAAAAGTTTATGTCTAGTCTAAATGTCACTGGCTAGAGTGATATTATTTCATTTTGTGTAAGTGATACCAGTGTCTGTTGGCCAAGAAGGTATGCCAGAGACAGAACCAATCAGTTTACAAGAGTTCTTGAGAGCAAACTTAGGTAAATATTAATAGTTGTAAGTGGTAAAGGTAGACACTGTAGTTTAACAAGTTGTGAGAGGTAACCTCCTCATTTTGATCCACTGCCCTTAGCACACAGTAGCTAGAAAGAGAGAGGACATTTACATTCTACATAAATATGTATGTTACATATTTCCCATGGGCCATGGATCTGATGGCCAGATATAGCCACACGACTTTATGTAAGTACTGAGTACAGTGAGTAGAGAGGTACACTGCTAGAAGAGTTAAATGTCTTTGACGTTTTATACTGCATCCTTACAAAGGCATATGGAGTTTTGCATCATATTCCGTAAGATGTCCAAGTTTGTTTTAACATTAAAAATAATGGCTTTGGATATCAGCAAAAATGGTGGGGTAAGAACCTCTGAAAATTTTCTCCTCCATAAAAATAATGAGAAATTTGAAAAACTGTCAGAATCAACTTTTTCAGAGTGTTAGAAATTAATCAATCCTGGGAGTACTTATTCAAGAAAAATGGTTGAATCGTGCTAAGGACAGTCAGCTTTGTGGCATCTTGGCTCACTCTAATCCATCCCCATTCACCAGCCTACATTTCCAGTGAATACTAGTGGCCTGACAGCAACTAGGGGGAAGCAGAGTAGAGCTGGAGCTCTTTAAAAGCTCATTCCCAGGAACAGTCATTGTTTCACCTGTCTGCTAGTTCCCTCAAAGACCCCACTTAGAGGCTGCCTATATTTGAAGTGACTTGGAGCTTGCCTGGTGCAAATAGCCATTTACTTGGGGTGATTGTTGAAAACAATTACAAACAATTGATTAACTTTGCAGCTGCCTGAGATGGTGGATAAAAGTTGGTAATCAATAGAATAACCAAAAACCTTAAAAGGAAAAGTTGAGAATGAGATGTCCAGAAGAGCTTTGAAAAGCTCCTACATACTCCTGGGAATTTAAAAAGACAAAGCCATGTGAAGGGCTGTGCACATGCCCGGAGCTGTGCTCATGCTCAGGAAAGACCTGAGAAGGCCCTAAGCTCTTACCTTGGGCTGACCTTGAAGCTTTGCACAGACAGGCAGTGAGGGCTTAGGCTGAGTTGTAAATTGCCTGGCTGATGTTGAAGGTGTGCCTTAGCACACACAGCGAGACCCTCAGCAAAAACAGGGAGACTTACTGGTTGCAGGGATTTAGAGAAATCTCTATCCAATTACTAACTGGCCAAACATCAGCAGACCTTAGTGGCCACACATGACAAAAAATACAGCCTTTACAGAATTAGTTAAGAAGGGTCTCTAAACAAACAACTTACTCCAACAAATAGCAGCAAGAGACCTGGGGAGCTGGGGCGTGGGGAGGAGAAGATTAGATTTCCTAATTGGAAGTTTTTTCCTTTCAGTGAGAATTCTATATCCAGCAAAATTATCCTTAAAAAATGAAAGAGGAATTAAAACATTCCTGAGATAATTCTTTGCTAGCAGATCTCTCCTCAAGAAATGCTAATAAACTACTTAAGGCTGAAATGAAAGGACACTAGATGGTGACTTGAATCCACATGAAGAAATAAAGAGTATCAGTAAAGGTAACTGCATAAATAAAGTAATAATTATAAATCCATGTGTTGATGAGCATTTAACATAGAAAGATATAAGTTTTATGACAAAGCACAAAGGATGGCAGAAGTAATGGAGCTGTATGGGAGTGAAGTTTTTGTATATACTACCGTCAAGTTGGTGTTAATCTGAACTAAATTATTATAACTTAAGTTATAACCACAAGTGCAACCATGGAGAAAATAACTCAAAAATATACAGTAAAAGAAACGACAAGGAAATTAAAAGGAAGTACCTATGGAACACAAAAGAAGGCAATAATGAAGAAACAAAGGAACAAAAAAGATATGACCTTGTATACAGAAAATTCTAAAGATCCACCAAGAAATAAAAACTATTAGTGCTAATAAACTAGCTTGGCAAGATTGTAGGATGCAAGATAAGTACACACAAAAAGAACGTGTGTTTTTATACACTAAGAATAAACGATCTGGAAACAAAATTTAAAAAACAGTTTCATTTGTAATGGCATCGAAAAGAATAAAATACTCAGTAATATTTAACAAATGAAACACAGGACTTGTATGCTATAAACTACAAAATATATTAGAAGAAATTGAAGAGGAACTAAATAGATGGAAGGACATCTCGTGTTTTGTGGGACTGAAAGAACTTAATATTGTTAAGATGGCAGTACTCCCCAAATTAATCTACAAATTCACCTCAAAATTCCAGCTGTATTTTCCCCAGAAATTGACAAGCTGATTCTGAAATTCATATGGAATTTCAAAGAATCCAAATAAACAAGGCAATTTTTAAAAAGAAGAACAAAGAGTAAGGATTCCCACTTCCTGATTTCACATTTCACTACAAAGGTACAGTAATGAAGACAGTGTGGCAGTGGCATAGGATAGAGACAGATCAACAGAATGGAACTGAGAGTGCAGAATGGTCAATTGATTTTTGAGAAGGGAACCAAGACAATTTAATGGGAAAAAGAATAGTCTTTTTAAGAAATGGTGCTGGAAAACTGTATATTTACATTAAAAAAATTAATTTGGACCCCTACTTCACACCATATAAAAATTAATTCAAAATGGATTGAATACCTAAATACAGGAGCTAAAGCTATAAAAACATAAGCATACATCTTAATGACCTTGCTTAAACTTTACTGAGAGTAGGTTTTAAGTGTTCTTAACACAAAAAAAGGTAACTACGTGAAGAGATGGATATGACTATAGTATTCAGTTCACTGTGTATATGTATATCAAAACGTCATGTTGTGTGCCTTAAATATATACAATTTTTATTAAAAGTTTAAAAATGAAAAATTTTGATTGTAAAAGTAATGCCTAATAATTATAAAGTACAGATTCTACTTGACTTAAGATGGAGTTACATCTCAATACATCAAGTTGAAAATATTATAAGTTGAACATGCATTTAATACACCTAATCTACTGGACTTCATAGCCTACCTTATTTGTAAGTGTGCTCAGAAGACTTACATTAGCCTAAAGTTTTTCAAAATCAGCTGACGCAAAGCTTACTTTATAATAAAATGTTAAATATCTCATGTATTTTATTAAATACTGTACTGAAAGTGAAAAACAGAATGGTGGTGTGGGTACCATTGTAAAGTGGAAAAATCCCAAGTCTAATCATCATAAGTTGAGGACCATTCTGTATTCGAACATATATTTCTTCAAAAAAGATGTACAAATGGCCAACAGGTGTATGAAAGGGTGCTCAGCATCATTAATCACCAGGGAAATTTAGATCAAAGTCACAATGAGCTATCACCTCACACCTATTAGAATTATTATCAAAAAAAAGAAGAAGAAAAGTGTTGGTGAGCATATGGAGAAATTGATACTCTTATACACTGTTGGGAATGTCAAATGGTGCGGCCACTATGGAAAACAGTATGGAGGTTCCTCAAAAAATTAAAAATAGAAGTACCATGTGATCTAGCAGTTCTACTTTGGGGTATATATCTAAAATAATTTAAATCAGGATCTTGAAGAGATATCTGCACCCCCTTGTTTATTGCAACATCATTCAGTATAGCCAAGATATGGAAACAACCTGCCTGTTAATAGATGAATGGATAAAGAAATGGAATATTATTCAGCCTTAAAAAAGAAAGAAATCCTACCATTTCAAACAATAAGGATGAAGCTTGAGGACATTATGCCAAGTGATAAGACAGTCACAGAAGGACAAGTACTACCTGATTCCCCTTACATGAGATATATAAAATAGTCACACTCTTAGAAGAGTAGAATAGAATGCTGGTTGTCAGGAGCTGGGGTGAGTTGGAAATGGGCAATTGTCACCTAATGGGTGTAAAATTTCAGTCATGAAAGATGAAGATGTTCTAGAGATCTGCTGTATAGCATAGTACCTATAGTTAACAGTACAGTATTGTGCACTTTAAAATATATTGAGAAGATAGACCTCACATTAAGAGTGCTTGCCACAACCCCCTCCGAAACAAAATAAACAAATAAACCCCCCCACACAAGAGAATACAGTAGTTCCCCTTATCTGTGGGGGTACTTTCCAAGATCCTTAGTGGATGCCTGAAACCGCAGATGGTACCAAACTCCATATATAATATGCATGAATTTCTTTTTCCTTCTTCACAATTTCACTAATAGAAGATTCATTCTTACCTTAGATCTTACAACTTAGGCATATGATTTTTTTCTTTCCTTATTCAGTTGAGAACTTTCACCTTTTCACTTAAAGGGAGCACTTTACGGCTTCTGTTTGGCATATCCAAATTGCCAACATCACTACTCTTGTGCTTTGAGGTCATTATTAAGTCAGATAGGAGTTACCTGAACACAAGCACTGCCATACCACCACACGGGACCTGATAACCAAGCTGGCTACTGAGTGACTGACAAGCAGGGAGCGTGAACAGTGTGGATCTACCAGACAGAGGGATGATTCACGTCCTGGTGGGATGAGAAGGACGGCGTGAGATTTCATCACACTACTGAGAATGGCATGCAATTTAAAACTTACAAATTGCTTATTATTTATTTCTGGAATTTTCCATTTAATATTTTTGGACTACGGTTGACTTCAGGTAATTGAAATCATGGAAAGTGAAACCACAGATAACCATAGGTAAGGAGGGACAACTGTACAAGGAAATTTTTGAATGTGAGGGATATGTTTAGTACTTTGTGGTGATGCTATAACATGTGTGTGCATATGCCCAACTCATCAGAATACATATATTAAATATGTGCAATTTTTTGTGTATCAATTATACCTCAATATAGCTAAAAAAGTCTTTATAACATTGGTTTAGACAATGGTTTCTAAGATATGACACCTAAACCACAAGCAGCTAAAGGAAAAAATATATAATTAAACTACCTGAAAATTAAAAACTTTTGTGCTTCAAAGAACACTATCAAGAAAGTGAAATGACAACCTACATAATGGGACAAGATATTTGCAAATTATTTATCTGATAATGGTCTAGTATCCAGAATACATAAAGAACTCTTATTATTCAACAAGAAAATGATAAGTAGCCCAATTAAAACCTGGGAAAAGGATTTAAATAGGCATTTCTCTAAAAAAGATAAACAAATTGTCAGCAAGCATGTGAAAAGATGCTCAATATCATTAGACATTGGAGAAATTCAAATAAAGAGCACAATGAGATACCACTTTACACCAAGGATTGCTGTTATTAAGACAGATAATAATAAGTGTTGGTGAAGATGTGGAAAAACTGAAACTCTCGTACACTGCTGGTACAAATGTAAATTGATGCAGCTGCTTTAGAAAACGGTTTCTCAAAAAGTTCAACAGCATTCCACATGACGATTCCAATCCTAGGTATGCACCCAAGAGAACTGAAAACATATGTCCACAAAACACTTGTACACCGATGTTCATAGCAGCATTATTCATAATAGCTTAAAAAAGTGGAGACAACCCAAATGTCCATCAACTGACGAATGAATAACACCGTTCAATGGTGTTATCCAGTCATGAAAAGGAATAAAATTCTGTTACAACGTGAACAGACTTTGAAAACATGTTAAGTGAAGGAAACCAGACACAAAAGACCACATATTGTATGATTTCATTTATATGAAGTGTCCAAAATAAGCAGAGGAAAAAAGATAGATGAATAGTTGCCAGGGGCTGAGGAGTGGGGAATGGGGAGTGACTGATAATGTGTATTTTTTTATTTATTTCGGGGTGATTAATATGTTTTGGAATTAGGTAGTGGTAATGATTGCATGATTTTGTGAATATACTAGAAACCACTGAACCATATACTTTAAAAAGGTGAATTTTATGCTGTGTGAATTAAATCTCATATAAAAAAAAAAGTTTAAATATGTTAGTAGATATTTTATAAATACACATTTAATACACACAATGGCTCTTCTTCCTTTTACCCCATTCTCAAGTCCTACAAAAACACTGACACCCTGCATCACCATGTTTATCCTGTGGGTCCTTGTATCCCTTGGCTCCCCTCCAGGCACCCACAGTTGGAAGATATGGGCCTAGGGAGCCAAAGATGGAATCAAGGATTCAGAGGTTCATGGGTCTGCTTGGTGACACCTGTTGGGAAACACTTCCTGCTCCATTTTTTCATGGAAAGGAAATAGATTTCAGACTAGACCACAAAGATGGTTGGAAAAAAACCCTTAAATATCATCACTTGTTTTTTTGCTCTCATTTCATAGTCACTAAGCCACTTTCCCAAGGATTGTAACACCAGGAAGGGAGCATATCACCCCATTATAGAGGAATCATCTCTATTGAAAATCATCTCTCTCTCTGTCTATCTATCATCTGTCACTGTGTTCATTTACTTGGTCCCCAGTACCTTGATGAGTGTGAGTTGTTCTCCCTGAGTCTGAATTTGGGATACTGAAAAAATTAAGGGTCACACTCTGGATTAAGGTAAATTCGCCTCCATCAGGGATGACAAGTAGATTTTAATCAATATGGTAATTTCAATACATTAACAGTTGAGAAAGATTCTGCACTGAACAAGATCCCGGGGACATGCCTGGGTTTAGTTTGACAGAATGGCATGTTTGTTTAGTAATGTCTGCTTTGGGTGTGTGCAGGAAAGTCATGATATATGCACTGCATATTCGCCACACTGACTTAGTTAATGCTCCCTCCGAGGCTTCTAGCCAGAAAACCTCCTGGCAGTATTCCTCAATCCTTGAAATACTGCATTAGACATGATAAGTTGTACTGTATGTACATGTTTCATAAAGAGACAGAGCTTTTCACATTCAGCAGCTTGCAACTTAATTTAAAACAAATCAAACCTAACGCCCACTCTGAAGTAAGGATCACAGCCTGTACAGTCTATCACTGCATCAATGAAAAAGGAAGTGGCTTGTTGGAAAGCCACCCCATACATTAGAAAACTTAAGTCAACCACCCCATAAGTCAACCACCCCATACATTAGAAAACTTAAAAACGATTCCCTGTATTTAAATTATTTTTGTAATAAAATCTCCTCTTGTTTATTTCACCTCCCAAAGCAGTGATGACTAATCTCTATGCTTGTAATTATTTCCATTCTGTCCCTGTCAGCACAGAAGATTGGGGCAGGTAGAATAAATAATCTAAATGTTTACTTAGCATTTTCAATTCAGAGATAGAAGATACCAGGTGAGGGCTTATTGTTAAGCTAACGCTCCTACTAGCCAAAATGTGTGTATTTAATGCCTTCTTCACTCTGATTATGACTGTACAGACTTTAGTAGAGCAGTTCTGGATTTATTTCAGGTTTCTGAATGCATCTGGTTAATAAGTCAGTGGCCTGACACAGCTTGCTCTTTCTAGGTAGTTCTTTCTAATGAAACACAGGAGGAGAGAGGGGCGAGCCCAGTTTAGTCAGGTCATCCAGGCCAACAACCCTTTGCAAACTACAGATCAAATAAAAGATCAAAGGTACTGAAGAAATTTCTGATTTCCATACCTTCTCACCCATTAGTCCCACAGCTGGGTAAAACAAAATGGTTTTGCATAAATTTTATCTGAATGGAAACACTCAGACATGCCCAATACTTTAACTCTTCTGTTATTTGGTGTTCTGTAAAAATCTTGAGCCTTTTCTTGCATTTAACTTTTAGTGCTATGCTCAGTTGAAGATTGTATACCTAAATAAAACATTGATATTTTCCTGACAATAGAGACAAATTAAAAAGAGAAAAGAAAAATACATTCATACATGTTAGTAGGGATTTGCTTTGTACTTCTTGCATTTGGGGATAATTTTTTCAATAAGAATGTATTACTTATAAAATCAGAACAAACTATATAGCTACTTCTTAAAAATCAACAGGAAAATTATCCAAAAAAAGACAAAATTAGCCTTAAGAAAAGAAAAGCCAATGCTTTTTTTGGCTAGTTAATGGCTTACCAGAGAGAAATAACAGAATAGGAAAAATAATTGACAAAGAAAAGGTCTGCCTACCCACAGCAGGGGTGTAAACATCTTTAACACTTATTAACAACAGCGAATCAGAACATAGACCTCAGAGTCTTTTTGAGGTACACAGCCCTTATGATATAAGGGGGCCTCCACATGTGCTCTGTTAACAAGATCACTCTATTAGAAGACCTTTCCTGTGTTTTAGTGAACTATTCTAGCCACAGGACATCGGAAACAGACTGCAGCTTACATCCAATTCCACTTTAGAGTGGATAAGAAGGCAGGAGAGAGTGAACTTTATTGAGTGTTTGCTATGTACTTGGCCTAATTATTTCAGAAATACTATTTCATTTAATTATCACAAGATCCTATGAGAATTGATATCATCTCCATTTTAGAGATGATAAAATGAAGCTCACAGGTTGTTTGTCAGAACTTCAAATCCTGTAATATGAAGGAGGCTGTATATGAATGATGAGTCATTCATTCATTGTACCATATAGCAAAATAATTAAGAGTATTAATTCTAGAATCTAGTAGAGTTGGGTTTGGATCTGGGCTTTGGCACATCCAGCTGTGGGACACTGAACATGTCGCTTAAGTTCTCTGAGCCTCAAGCTTCTTGAACTTTAAAATCAGAAGCGAACTAATTATGCCTAGAAAAGTCATTGTTAATGAAGTCAAAATTATTACTAACCAATTAATACTAACAAAGCCAAACTAATTATTATACTTAGGAAGAGCTGTGTTTGTCAGGCACAGTCTTCCCAAACTGAGCCTATCTATCTCAGGTTTTTGTGCAAATTAAATTATATACACAGGTAATGCACTTGTTATATTATGTGTTGTATGGTAAGTTTATTTCTGTTCATCCATGCAACAAATATTTTTAAATTTTTAATTTTAAAATACACATGCACAATGTATAAAACATACATGTACAGTTTAAAGGGTAATAATAAAATGAATGCCTATGTACCCACCACCTATCTTACCAGAGCATTATCAGCACCTCTGAAGCCCAGGTGCTGGCCTCAGATCACATCCCTTTTCTTTCTCCCAGAGGTAACTAGTATACAAATGGTGTGAATTACTCTCTTGTTTTTTTATATTAATAGTTTTACTATAAGTGTATGTACTCCTAAACAACATTTATTTTAGTTCTGCCTATATTTGAACATTTTAAAAACAGCTTTCTTGAGGTATAATTAATATAGCTTACCTGTTTAAAGCATGCATTTAAACTTTTTATAAACATGTACTGCATATTGTTGTGATTTGCTTTTTTCTAATAAACATTATATGTTTGAGATTCATCCAAGTTGATGCATTTAGCTGTATTTTATTCATTTTAACTGCTGTAGAGTATTTCATTAAACAAATAAACCATAATTTATGCAACCATACTGTTTAGGTACATATGGGTTGCTTTCTCTTTTACAATATTACAAATGATACTAGTATGGACATTTGGAATCATTTCAAATGTGCACACGTGTGAGAGTGTTTTAGAGATTATAATTAGGAGTGAAGTTGTTCAGTTGTAGGGTATGCACATGATCAAATTTACAAGTATCAAAGGATGATGAGACCACCACTTAGTGCAATATCTGAAATAAAAAGAGAAAGCTTAACTAATTATTTTAGTTAGGAAGAGCTGTGTTTGTCAGGCACAGTCTTTCCAAGCAGAGCGGATTGATGATCTTATTTATATATGGTTTTGAGAAGCTGAGAGTTCAGAGGTTGATGGACTTTCAGAGCATTAGAGGATTGACATCATCTGCAGAAACATGGTGCTCCAGTGAGGCTGTTGTTGATTGGTTGGCACTCACTTAACTGGAGTGAGTCTGTTGCTGATTGGCCAAAAGTCAGAAGAAGCAAAGGGCTGTTAGATTGGTTGGCTTGAAAAGCATGTTTACCGGATATGGGTTGTCATCGATCAATTAAAAGGGTATAAAAGTGGGTGGCTACATGTTACCATGGCTGCAGAATAATCAGTCTTTTCCTTGATGTGAGGGACATTTTTTATGGTCAAAAGGTTATGCCAAGCCAGGGTCGTCTTGTGGGTCTGGGGGGAAGGTTGCTCTCCCTGAGAATGCGCCTCAAGGACAATGGCCAAGAAAGATAATCGCAGCACCAACCTGCTGGCTGCAGAGACTGCAGTCTAGAAGAGCAGCTGCAAGGATGGAGAGAAGGGATGCTGATGGCTGATAAAGTCCACTGATGGGAAAGAGTCTAATTTCCACCTGCCGTCATGGGTGTGGTTTCTTTGGCGTTTCTGATTATCCACTATCTAGCTCCATCTGTTCTGTCCGGTGTTTCCTGTTTTGTTATGTTTTTGTACTTGGCTCACAACCTAGTTCCCATTCTAGTGCCTAGAATTTTTGGCTCCAGTAATGGACCACTGAACAACAGTAAAGATTCCATGAAATTTGCAGCAATCTAGTAAACACTCGATGCAGAGCTGCGGGCTGGTGGAAACACCTCTTCACATTAAAGGAAGAAAAGCCTAAAATGTACTTCATGACCATGATCATTGCTGCGGTTGCTTGGAAGGATGTAGGGAAAGTGAAGGAAAATGGTCAGGGCCCCTCAGATGCTCAGAATCTTGCCAAGCATTTGACGTAAATATGTATGTGTGCCCGGGTGTTCGTTGGATATTGTCTAATGTAATTGTGCATGTGCACCCAGGTGTCCTGGGTTATACACTTAAGTGTGAAGGACAAGTGGCTCTGATCCACAGGGCCCCCCACCCTGGGATGCCCCCCGAGGGCCACGGGGAGGCCGCTACTACTGTGGGACGCTGTTGCTGCCAGGGCCTCCGGGACCCTTCGGGAGGCCACCGCCACTGCTGCTTCTGCTGCTGCTGCTGCTGATGATGATGATGAGGAGGAGGAGGACTGAGCTCGTGTCATCTGCCAATGGCTCCTGGAACCTTTCCCAATTATCTAGCTTGTGGACCTGCGTGTGAGGGGTCTAGTGACCCAGCTTGGCATGTGAGGGGTCTGGTGACCCAGTCTCTACAATGGGTTTGAAGGGTGTGAGCCCTAGCCCTGACGATACAGATGGAAACTTAGTATAACTAAAATAATGAAACGTTTTGGCTTTAGTTATGAATGGCCCTAACCATACAATTAGCGTAGCTATTGCTGTAACCCCACAACTGGCGTAGTCGTGTAGCTTTACAGTGGGATGGCAAGTTTACACCTGCCCCTCACCTACCTGATACTGACTTTCTCACTGTTGCTTCCTGGACTAAACTAACAGGGAATTATTTTGAAGTACATTGGAACGGCCAAAAGGGAGATAAGCTTCTCAAACAAAAAAGTGATTAATGCATACGCTTTATTCAATGTGATTAATGGAGAATACATTGCCCCTGGGAACAGTTTCTACTATGCTATCTGGATACTAAAATGTTAACAGAAGCAGCTCTTTGCTGTCCCTCACTCTGCCCTTAGTTAATAGAAATTCAGACTTGCCAAGTGAGGCTTTATGTGTAGTGTCTTCATGTCAAGCGTAGCTGGTGCATTCTCATCAGCTGGTATTATATGCACTACTCATTAGTGAGTATGACCTGTATTCTTACTTTTACACATTTCCTTTAAAATACCATAGTGGTGAACTTTATTCTTTAGTACAGTTAACAGTAACATCGGATAATTGTTCGAGATGATCTTTGCTTCAGGTGGATACAAGGTAGTGGTCACAGGCTACAGGAAGCTGGCTCTACTGTCTGCTTCCACAGTCTGCTTAAGAAGCTGTCTGGCTATATGAATATAGAGACCAAGTTTATCACTTCTGATGAAGAGACCAATTAAGATTCGTTCTTCATTCTGTTTCTTTACCATGGGAGAAGGATCCTCATGGAATAAAGTGAACCTAATTACACGTTCTAGTATGTGTAGAATTCTCCCGTGTGTAAAACTTAGCAATTTGCAGGAAACATTGATCCTTTCTCCCAAATGGGGACTCC